>NC_056743.1:679952439-679989939 GCF_019279795.1 Protopterus annectens | reverse complement strand
ACACACACACACACACACACACACACACACACACACTATTTATTTTTGTATTTCTATTTAGTTAGATAAAGACAAAATCCACCAAAGCAGTTACCACTCAAAAAGTATGACTGATGTTTAACAAGGAAGTGCTTTTGCAGGTTACTTACCAGAGCCCACTAAGGTCTCACAACAGCCATGAACATGGGACCATCTGTTGATGTCCTTCTCTATGTATCTATTGCCTAAGTGCCATCTAACTGCTGCAGCCAAAGAAAGGGTTATATTTTTTCCTTCAGCAGCCCTGCATTCTAATCCTTCAGTCTCAGAATACTCATCACTCATTTTGGCTGATGGGACTTTTCATTCACTATTTCATGTTTCTTCCTTTTCTGCTTTTGTATTTTTATTCACTACCTGTTTCTTGCTCATATGATATTCGCTTATTTTACCATTGATTAGCTCTGTTTGCAATTACTTTCTTTCTCCATCATGTAGACGAGTACCATACGAGTTATTTACTTCACAGCAATGAGTGATAGTATTGTGTGTGTGTGTGTGTGTGTGTGTGTGTGTGTGTGTGTGTGTGTGTGTGTGTGTGTGTGTGTGTGTGTGTGTGTGTGTGTGTGTGTTTTGTAATTTTTTAGTTTCAATTGTTGTGTTTTTTTACATGACTAAAACTTTTGGTAAATGGTGCCTTTGCAGCTAAAAATCTACAAATAAGCCATAGATAAACAACTGCATGTATATGACTGCATTATAAGTATCTGTGCATTTTTACAGATGTACCTGTTTCAAGCACTTCTCCTCCACCACTTGATGTATCAGATATGAGCACAACAACAATACCAACAACTACATTTCAACCATTATCAACAGAGTCGACAGAAGCTGGTGAGCCTCAGCCGGTAGCAATCATCAGAGATTTTTGTAAAGCAGTCAGCAAATTAACGTTTTTTTATCAGCTCTTTGTTTCAGTTTTTTGCTATAGTAGACTCCCTCTAATCCAGTTTATCTTTAACCGGCCATCAAATTTCTGCCATAGTCCTACCAAAAGACAACAGAGAAGAACAACACTTCCTCCCATTCTGTTCTAAATAATGGCAGACATTTGAGTTTTAGACTTCATATTCATTAGAAAAATGCATACTAATACAAATCCTGTTAAGCTAGCTGATTTGTAACCTATAAATATTATGTTGTGTGCTTTTTGTGATTAACCAGACATTCATTTATCCAGCCTAAGGTCCAGTCCCAGCGAGACCAGATAAGAGGGAGTTTACTGTACTTTCTACTGACAACCCACAAGAACATAACAAACATATCCTGCCACTACAGAAAAGACAATATAGCAAATTTTGTTACAGCTAATATATGTATCAATTTAGTGGGGATTGTATTCTGAATCAATTCTGCTGACTCTTCTAATCCACTAAATGGTATCCCACTTCAGCATGCCTCACCTTGGCCCTCATCTTGCTCCTTGGATTTGGTGTGACTCCAGTAGTTTATAAGTTTTACACTGAGGACATTGTTTTTTTGTTTTTTTTTATCCATAAGTTAGCAAATAATATATTACAGCTATAAATACTGGTCCACTTTTATATCTCGAAATACTGAAATATTGAATTTCAGTATTTCGAGACCGGAATGTCGAAGGTGCAGTTTTTTGAAACTACACTTTGTCGAATCTGAGTTTCACGAATGTGCTATAGGTGTAGTGTGGTATGTACATTATTGTGTACTGTCTCTTTAAGGGTTTTGTGTTATGGCAACCAGTATTGGTTTATGTACAGAGATTCAGGTAGGGGTTTCATTTCTAAGGGTTTTGGGTAAAAATGTGTTTATTTTTAGTTTTTGTGGGGAGTTTTAGGGGTAGGTTGAGGTATGTAGATGAGCATGTACGTGTGTGAGTGTTGTATGTGGTAATTTTAGTACATGTGTAGTGTATGTGGGTGTTATGAGTGAGTGTAAATATAGTTGTTTGCAAAGGGAGTGTAGGGCAGGTAATAGTACCTTTGTGCTTTTTTTTATTTTTTTTTTGAGTTAGTACAACCTTGGAGTTGGTATATAGAAGTAGCGGGGTTTGGGGCACAGCTCCCCCACATGGGGGTTCAGGGGGGCTTTCCCCCCTTGAAAAACATATGGTCATGTTAGTTTCTTTGAGTTATGTTGTGTATTTGTGTTTATTCAGAGGAAGAATTGGGTTTTATTTATATTTACAATATTTTAAGCTTCGTCATTTGTAGTTTTGATTTTTGTGGTGTTGGAATTCTGGTCTCGAAATACTGAAATTCGAGATTTCAGTATTTTGAGATTTAGAAGTGGACCCGTAAAATTTCAGTATTTCAAGACCAGAATGTCGAAAGTGCAGTTTTTCTAAACTACACTTTGTCGAATCTGAGTTTCACAAATGCGCTATTGGTGTAGTGTGGTATGTACGTTACTGTGTACTGTCTTTTTAAGGGTTTTGTGTTATGTTGCCTGATGTTGGTTTACGTACAGAGATTTGGGTAGGTGTTTAATTTTTAAGGTTTTGGGTAGAAATTTGTTTATTCTTAGTTTTTGTGGGGAGTTTTAGTGGTAGGCTGGGGTATGTAGTTGAGAGTGTATGTGTTTGAGTGTTGTATATGGTGATTTTAATACATGTGTAGTGTATGTGGGTGTTATTAGTGAGTGTAAATATAGTTGTTTGCAAAGGGAGTATAGGGCAGGTAATAGTACGTTTGTGTTTTTTTTTATTTTTTTCAAGTTAGTGCAACCTCGGAGTTGGTATATAGTAGTAGCGGGGGGGGGGTGCAGGGGGGCTTGACCCCTGCAAAAACTTATGATCATGTTAGTTTCTTTGAGTTATGTTGTGCATTTGCCTTTATTTGGGGGAGGATTGGATTTTATTTATGTTTACAATATTTTAAGCTTTGTTATTTTGTAGTTTTGATTTTATGTGGTGTCGACATTCTGGTCTCGAAATATTAAAATTTGAGATTTCAGTATTTCGAGATTTAGAAGTGGACCAGTAAAATACATATCTTGTTATAGGAAAGAGAAAAAATAACCAAAAGTGGTTTATTTGATTTACACATATAGGCTTATCTGGCAAAGAAATCCATCTGTATATGAATGCTGGACCAGTGCACAAAGAGCTCCTGTCTAACATGCCTGCCACCCTAGCTGGAGTAGAGGCTTAAATGGTGAAACACAATAGCAGGATGGCCATTTCAAGTCTCCTCTTTTTGTATGGGATGGGCTAGTTAGAATTAATTTTGGAGTGTCTTTACAGACTCAAAGATTTAGGCACAGGCAGGCAGCAAGCAGCCAATATGAGCAAAGTGCTATTCCATTGAGAAGGAGTCATCAGTAACTAGAACAAGATATGATAAAATTAAATTTCTTTGACTTGATGCTAAGGGGGTAAGCCACCCTGCACTCCCATGTGGGGGACACCACAACACCCCCCCAAACTTAAATATACCTACTCTATAATTGCACAATATTGGAGAAAAGTGAATTCTCTGCTGTCATTGAAATTGTTTTCAGTAAAACATTTTCACTGAAATGGCATTCGCCAAAATTGTGGTTAACAAAAATACACATTTCCCCAGATTTATTTCAGTCTTTAGATTGTAAGAAGAACAAAAGAAAATGTGGAGTAGGACTAATAGTGCCTATGTATGAGTGCCCTGGCTGCACAACATAGCCAGCTGTTTTGTACACAATATTCAAGCATTCAGCTAGAAAACAGTGGGAGCTAATGTCTGTGATGCTAAATGAAAATGAACAGAAAAATATCATACAACTAGTGCAGTTCTAATATTGACAAGAGCAGCATTATGCACACATGTCAATGAAGGAAGCAGGCACTCTTTCCTAAACTGCTGCATATTTGGATGAGTTGTATTATATAGTTACAAATGACATATCATTCTTAGTACCACATATATTTGGCATATTATTTCCTAAACCTTGTATATACCAGGTAAAAGAGTCAAAACTTTTAAGTATAATTTTTCATCATGTAAGTTTACATTTCCTTGCTTTATATAATAGATTACTCACCAATATGCATATCTTTAGAAGTGTTATCAGAGTATGCTTACTATGCAGAAATATATTCATCCACAGCCCCCCTTTTCCCATTTTTGCACATGGGGTTAGAGTGTCACATCAGCAGTGACCATTATATAAAAACAATGTTTACAGTGCTGGGTGGCTAGCCCTGTTGCAGTTGTTCTTCTATACCACACTCAAACATGCAGGTACTCACTTCTATACCACACTCAAACATGCAGATACTCACACGTAGGGCCAATTTAGTGAGTCCAATCCACCTACTGCATATCTTTTAAATGTGGCAGGAAACTGCAGCTCCTAGAGAAAACTCACATAAGCACAGGGATGATATACAGACTCTGCACATAAGGCACTAGAACCAGGAATCAAACTGGAGAACCTCTTAGGAAGAGGGGACAATACTACCTGTTGCACCATTAAGAGGAATATGTTGATAGACTCTGTCATATATTGCTAAAGAAACACAACTAGCAGCACCAAAGAATCAGTTTCCTGATTTCTCAGGAGGGCTTCCCCTCTCTACCCCAACAATCTGGGACTTTATTCCAATAACTCTACTAACAAAATATATTTATTCAGAATGTGTACTTCTTTTAAGTAAACAGAATACTTGATTTCTTGTAAAACCAGGTATGTTTTTCATCTCTAAGGTAGTGTGACCAAAGAGTTAAGAGTAAAGCACCCTGCAACTGCAGTTTAATAGTTATAGACTTTCAGAATTATGCCATTCAATTGACACCCCATTTGCTGAATGCCATTTCAGTGAAAATATAGCTCCAAAACAATTACCTGTGAACCTCAGAGCAACATTTTTATAGGGAGCAAGTGCCCCTGTACCCCTTTGTGGGGGGACACTCCCACATCCCTGAACTTAAATAAACCTACTCTGAGGTTACACAACAGAGGAAAAGGGGAATTATCCACTATCGCTGAAATTGTTTTCAGTAAAACATTTTCACCAAAACAGCATTCTTTGAAATTTGCGATGATAAAAATACGCATTCCCCAGATTTCTTATAAGTACTTCATTGTTTTTTACGCAGCTGCTTGTAAAATAGTGTTATCTGCTGTTTTGTAGTCACAGCTTTTACTTTTGACTGTAAATTAATTTTATTATATATACTCAAATGTTTTAATAGTCAGCTGCATAAGAGTTGTCCACGTATCCAAGTCACTCTTGCCACCTGCATCAGTACTTTCTGGATGCAAGATCCACAATGGATCCTGCAGAAAGGCAGAAAATAACTGAGACAATCCGGCTAGCATTTAACTTGCCCTGCTCCAGTGATAACCTCTCCTGTTAATGAGATTTGTACTACCTTGATACAAACATCTTAGCTCATGAAGAAAAGCTGTACACATGCTATCATCCATATGCTGTAAAATATTCATCTGTCACTGAAAATGCAGTACAAGTTAGTTGGAAGGTGCTGACACAACCTATATAGTGCAGCATGATTGCAACCGACCCAAGGTAAGTCATGTTACAGTCAGCGGAAGATGCAGACTATAGACCGTAGTGTGTAATAAGTCAAGGTTCGGCTACAATGCACTGACTGATTGATGAAACCACAGGCAAATAAGTCTAGTAAAAGGCATGGGAGCAGCAGCACAGGGAAAACTGAAAATCACTGAACAGGTTTGGTAATCCTGAAACAGCACTGCTGTCTATCTGTGTGCTGGGAAAGTGATTCAGTGAATCGCTCCTGCTTATTTATATTTCAGGTCAGGCGTCTGTTACCTGTGATAAAGCTTCTAACTTGCTTGCTTTTGGTATGGCTAGATATAGCCGTTGGATGAAATGGACAAGATCTTCTGAAGACAAAGCAGATGTTCTGAGAAATTGGATGATTTAGCAGCACATTTAATTCTCCTCATAGGAATTATGTGCATGTAAATGTCCTTGGGAGGATCAGACGTGACAGAGACACTATTACATTAGAAGCGTGTACGTCTCCAGTGTTCTGAAATACCTTATTTCGTTTCTATACAGCAGCCCACAGCAGACTATTTTAAAATATAATTTGCATCTTTTTAAATAGCTTCTTTGTATCATTTGATGCTTTCATTTTTTCTACCACATATTTTGAGTAACCAAAGAGTATTTTCACAGTACATTTCAAATCATCACCTGTCTGCGCTCCCAAGCAGCATGTAAAAACTGCCTTGTAATTCTAAAATCTTACAGTCAGCGTGTCTTGGTAAGACAGATTAGGGGAAGGACCCAGTACTCTCTGAGCACTTTAAAGGTTCAGAGGATATTTATAAGTTCAAGAAAATCAGAAGATGGGTTTGAAGAAATTTAATCACATATTTATTCTATATTCAGATATCATTGTGGCTATAGCAGTCAGTTTGTCAATTGTTTTCAGACAGCATCATGTCAGACATTTTGTGTGTTGAATGCCATTTGCTTGGGTCTCATGCTTTCTGCCCTTCACTGCACTTAACATTTACTTGCAGTGTTGTTGTTGGGCAGTAGTATCCTGTGCCAGTACATCAAACCAGTGTCCCCAGCCACTCAACTCTTCAACTGAAGAGCAAAAAAAGGCTTTACTGTAATAAGCCAATAACTGATTTATTATACTAAGATCCATGCCTCCCCCCCACTAGCTCTTCTATTGAAGAATGCAAAAAAGCACACAACACATCCTCACATGGAATTATTTCTATTCTCATTAAACAATTATGTGACACAGTCAGTGTCTTCAGTGTTGGACAAATTATCTCTCATGTTAGACTTTGCATTTTTGGTAAAGGTTGCTTTAGTCTGGGATTTCACTTTCTTCAGCTTGCATTGACCTCAAGGACAGTAAGTATGTGGGTCCTTGTGATGGACTCCCCTAAAAAGACTGGAGGACTGTGATTACTACAAAAATAAATGCTTTCTTTATATACTTTTATTTTATATTGTTTCCAGTGTTATGGTATCAGCATATCAGAAACTGATAAGTTGTTTCTTAATATATAGTCACCTGTTCCCTAGACATACTTATACTCATATTTAGTTTAATAATGACATACTGAAGTTATTCTGTAATGATATTATAGATCAATATATCATAGAAGTAGTATGTGGCAGGTGCTCAGTTGGCACCTTCACAAGGTACCCAAACCACTTCAACTTACTCTGCACAACATGGAGGAGCAGCGGCTCCAGTCCAAGGTCCACCTGGACTGACCAACTGTTACAAACAGTGAAGATGATCATGCTGCAAAGGAACCTACCTTCTGCCACTTAAATCTGTGACCTCATTCTCTCAGTGACTCTCCAAAGCCTGTGAAGACAGATAAGGATGAGGACATGGATTAACAGTCAAACTGTTAGCTTCATCATATAATTGAGTTCAGGCATCACCACCAGTACTGCTTCTACTGAACACTTCTGGTCAGTCTCCTGATAGCCCCTACCTTTAGTTCTCAACAATCCCTCTAGATGCAGAAGCTTCTCCATGCAGACAGCATTTCACTCTTTTCTGGGAGAGAACCATAACCTCTGGTTTGGATGTGCGGATTTGCATCCCAGCTACTTCATAAGCAGTAACACATCCCTCCACTGCACACTAGATATCACAGTCATCTTAAGGTGAACAAGACAATATAATCTGTGAACGTGAAGATACCACCCTCATTTTCTGAACGTGGATAAACTCAAGGCTTTATCTGTGCCTTGGCATCCTCTCCATGAAAATGATATATAGGAATGGTGACAAGACACATTCTTAGTAAAGTCTTATGTCCATTTTGAATGCATCTGACCTGACACCAAGGATACAGGTACAGCTTTTATTCCTTGTATGTATCAACAGAATGAAACAGAGCCGACGCTGTGGAATGCCACACTGTTGTAACACTTAGTACTTGACACTCCACAGGACATTGTCATATGCCTACTCCAAGTCCAAAAATCACATGTAGACATTATTGACAGGCACCCCAGATCCCCTCCAATATTTATGCAAGTACAGAATGCTGATGAATTGCTACCATGCCAGGACAGAATCCATGCTGTGGCTTTTGTTCAGAGGTTCAGCTCTGGAATGAAGTCTCTTTTCCAGTATGCTGGCATATGCTTTTCCAGGGAGATGGAGACGTGTGAGCCTTCTGAAACTGGAATGCATCCTTTTCTCTCCCTTTTTTTGAAAAATGAGGAACACCTCCCCAGTTTACCAATCTAGAAGTACTATCCAAACATTATATGCAGCTTTAAAAGGGCATATTCACCACAAAATCCCAACAATTTCCAGCAGTTTCACAGTTTCCACTGTACCTCATCCTCTGCTCCAGCCATTACTCACAGAACCATGCACTTTCCTCAGTGACCATATATCCTGAAACACAATCAGTTCCATCATCTGTTTCTAGCACTGTCTCCACAGATGAGGGCATTTTCATGTAAACTGTAATCTTTTTAGTAATAATTTTAAAATCAGCTTTTCTTCTAGTAGTTCTCACTGTTTCAGTGTAATAATAATACCACCATGGGTGAGTAGTACTTGGGGCACAGCTGACTTCTAAAACCTGATCTCGTTCTCTCTCTCTCTCTCTCTCTCTCTCTCTCTCTCTTTCTCGCTCTGTGTGCATCATTAGGACAAACAATGCCCAGGAAATGGTACACACACACAGACACACACACACACACACACACACACACACACACACACACACACACACACACACACACACACACACACACACACACACACACACGCACACACGCACACACACACGCACGCACGCACACACACACACACACAACATTCATACACTATTTGGGATTAGTACTTGTCTGTTTTTTTTGTTTTTTTTTATTTATTTTTTTCTTTTTCTTTTAGTTCATTTTAACAGGCTAATACAATTCATTTTCCATTTCAGAGCTCTATCTTATATCAGACAACAAGACCTGGAAAAAAGCTTTGATTTACTGCAGACAATATTATACAGATCTCGTGAATGTTGTCAGTCCAGAGATCCAGGAAGAGGTCTCCCTCATCATTAGGAATGCGAGTGGAGGTGGCGTGTGGATGGGGTTGTACCAGAACTGGTTGGGGGAACAGTGGCAGTGGGGCAGTGGTGAACCATTGAACTACACCAACTGGGTAAATGGAGAACCTAAAGGAATTGCAATTGGACACTGTGCAATAATGCTGCTGGAAAATTTTAAGTGGAAAGATGAGTGCTGTAGAGCTAAGCTGAACTTCGTTTGTTTTTTAAAGCACTAAAAAACCCAAATGCCCATGCTTACCATTATAATTACAGCTGTGTAATAGGGAATTTTCATAAGTAAAGCAAATTACTGAGGCTTTCTTCTTCTGATGATGTGTAAAAAATGCAGCTTGAATTAGAATTCTCTTCCATCAAACATGTTTATTTCTATGGTTTGTTTTTCTCTATATATGTACCTTCATTTTATGTCATTACAATATCACTGATTAACAAAACTGCATTAAAAATAGTCCCCACAAATATCTGCATTTGTTTTCCCCTTCTTACATATGTAGTCAGATGACACACACATATATACACATACACACACACACACATAATAAATATATATATATATATATATATATATATATATATATATATATATATACATATATATATATATAAATAATTGTTTTCGTCTGTGGTATTTTAGGCCTGGGTCATAGGGTTAGACATTTGACCTGAACAAGATGGTTTGTTCTGCTATATGTTTGCATAGAGCCTGCAGCAAACTTTTCAACAGTCCCTGAGTTTGCAGAAGTTCCTGACTTTGCCAAGGCCTATATCAATACATCGAACTGTTACTTCAACAAATGGAATTTCATCAGAAATTCCCCTCACCCCCCCTCCCCTGCTAATTATATATACCAACTCTGAGATTGTACTATAGTGAGGAAAGGACAAATTTCCTGATCCTCACTGTACTGCAATCTCAGTACGATCAGTTCGACGAACAGCATGTTCAATGTAATTGCACTGAAAATGCCATTCCCAGAACTGATAGGGTCCCACTTTTCCATACATTTTTGTCCTGTCCCTTATAATATTTTTATTAAGTCAACAAGGATTACAGTTGTCAATAATGCCAGACATTACAGTTTCATACTTTTTATTTTTTGGAAAATATGTGTTGACATAAGACCCGCTTTCTTATTATTTTTTTAAGTGAATTACAGTAATATTTAAAAATTGTTCCTGATTGTGGACCTTTGTATCCCATTATTTTTGGCTTTATCCAGAATTCTTGAGCAAAAGAGTTTAGTGATGTGCCATTACTTAGGTCTCTAGTCATGTGATTAGATACACAGAATCAGCCATGATCTATGAACTTTACTCTCATTTATTAGGGAAATGCAGAGGCCAGATGTCATAGACTATACCTGAACTAGTGGAGGAATAGCAAGAAGAAAATACCACATATAAAATCAAGGGTGATGAAAAATATCCAGTAAAACACACACACACATACACACACACACACACACACACACACACACACACACACACACACACACACACACACACACACACACACACACACACACACAAAACATCATTCATTCATTCATTCAAAACTACATCTGACACTAAATGTTTTCACCCATGCAGGACTTATTCAAGCTTTGAATAAGCACAGAATAAAAGCTCCCTTTTATACAATCTAACTTAATGGTTGAGACTTCTTCTTCTTTGGGATACCCTAAAATTCATCATATCATTTAAACCCGGGGGAGCACAAGCATCCAATAAAATCTGCCAGTAGTACTCCCTCCAGATTAAAATTTAAATCATAGATTCTTTACCATACATAGAAAAACACACTCTTTTTACGTATCTTTTTATCCAAAAAAGAATCAGTTTCATTGTTCATTTTAATTGCGTAATCAAACTCATGCATTCTTTTACTGAGGCTTCTGGATGTTCTCCCTGTATAAAAAGAGAAACAGTTTCACAAATTGTCAGTAAACTACATTTACAGATTTACCTGTATACACTGCTGAAACGTTGGTTCCCTCTTATGATCACCCCACTACAGCCTTTAATAAGTAAGTGCATTAATTACAACTTCATTTCCCTTTTCCCAGCTGAAATGTCTTTTTTGGCACCATTTAACAGATATCCGATAAACCTATTCCTTGTATGTATAAATGTTTGATTGTCCTTTAATACAACTGATATCCCTGGGAAGACGCTTAACAATCATTAATTCTTGCAGATTATATCTTCTACTCACTGACTATCCAGTGAGTTTTATAACTTTATAGCGTGCGTTTTTTAATATCCCCTTTTTCCCTTTTATAATATATCCTCATTAAATAGGCCTTTATTTATCATCTTTCATTAACCATAGCTGCTTTAGCTTCCTCTATTTTTTTATCAAAATAACCCCTTTTCTAAAACATTCTTTTAAAATACTTGTCTCCTGTAAAAAAATCACCTAATTCACAAGTTAGCCTACAGGTTTTAATCAGTTGGCTTGCCATGTAGGATGTCAGCTACTAAAATTGAAATACCTACCATTTGCTACCTCTTTATGATATAAAGAAATACAAACTAACCCATTATTATTTAAAAGCAGAATATCCAAATAATTAATTTGCCTGCTATCATAATTCCTTGTAAATTTTATAAATGAATCCATTGTACTTAAATATGTAAAAAAGTTGCAATTCCTTCCTAAATAATACTCCATATTTTCCTAAATGGCCTTCCCTCTAAGCACACACAATTATAAGACCGAATTATATCCAGCATTTCAATAATCAGTCTAATTTTAGGAGGGGAAAGTTGAGAAACCTTATGGAAAAATAGTATTAACAAGTTATAAACCTAAATCTTTAGGTATAACAGAATAAAGATATAGAATGTTCACAGTCACAAAAAATCAATACTATTCATACTGATTATTTTTAAAAACTGAATCAAATGTTGTCAACCTTTAATAAACTATGGACATACAGAAACAAAAGAAGTAACATGCTTGTCAGATATGCCAGTTGCTTCCATCTTACTTCCCTTACTAGACACAGTTGGATGAACTGGGTAGATCAACTAAATTTTTATGAATTTTAGATGAACCAAAAATGAAAGAGGCTTTGCATTCTCAGTTCATAAATAGTTTAGTATTACATCATCTAATAGACTTTCAATGTGCTATTCCTCAATACAGGCATCAGTTAAAGAAACTGCCTTTTTCAATTGAAATAATTGTACAACCTCATACTCATCACCATTATTAAAATTTTTGTTCTACAACAACTATTGCATTTCCTTTATCAGCTTTCATTATTTCAGTCTTATTTTACAAAATCAAATAGTCCAATCCCTATTTTGGAAAGATTCACTCCCTTTGCTGGTCAGCCTGGGGTTTCTGAAGACTAGGCGCAGTACTTTATGTTCATTTGCAGTGATACTCAGAGGTTCACACTAGGCTTCCTGTGGTTAAGGTGCAGTACTGTATTCATTTGCACTTAACATCAGCTGCAGCATTTCAGATTCTTCTGTAAACTGTTCCCTTCCATCTTGCAATAATCATTCAGATACTGCTACTGTACATAACTATTTGAGCTTCTGTGAAGACTTCCATCCCTGATGTTATAGAATGTCATGCCTTGGGACATCTTGGCACATGAAGCTTTCTCAGGCTGCTTTTCCTGTTTAGATCTCTCTTTCTGCACTCAGAGTGTCCACAGACAAATAGCCCAGGTTGTCTGTTAATGGCATTTTGTGAGAAAGTTTTCAGTAACAGTAATTTTCTTATTCTTATTGTGGGGTATCATGCCTTTCTTCCAGATGTTTCTGAACCAGTCTAGCTAGTGGCTCTTTTCTTTGTGCCCCTTGATCCTTAAGTTTCCTTTCTTTCTCTTTCTTGCTGAATTTACTTAAAAACAGTAAATAACTTTCTTATTCTGTAAGGTTATCCCACACTTCTGACATTTTGTTTCTACTAGTTTAGTCCATTTTTCTCTACACTTGTTTCTTACTTGTCCCAATGTGCCCCCTTCTTTTCTGTGCCTCACTGAATTTTGTAGGGAAAAAACACTTAACCATGATAAAAGGTGTTGTTACTCATAACAGTCTTATGGCTGTTTTGTTTTCAACAAAGATCACAGTTTCAGAAAGAGTGTTTGCAGGAACAAAATCACATGCCAGGAGGAACATGAATCATGTCTGCACCATCAGGGAGAGCAGCAAAACTAACCTTTTAACAGGGCTTTTACAGTTAACAGCTTAATAAATGGGGGGACAACAACTCAGACTTCTTGTATACCAAAAGATCCTTTCTTGTTCAGATTTGGAAGCCCCTTTATTGTAGTTTGAAGTCCATTGTTTTTATTTATTTGTTGTTTATTTATTTATTTGTTTATTTATTCCTTTCTTTCTATGGTCTCATAGGAGACCTTGAAGTAGCCAAAGTACAGTTAGGCTGCTAAAAGCATCTCCATCCTTCCTCTCCAGAGTCCAAGTCCATTCTTAAGAAAATGAAGGACCATCTACCTGAAGCTGTACTTCATGTTGTGAGGTACACGTCTCCAGTTCATTTGATGACTGAATCATAACAGTCTTACAGTTTAGCTGATTGAGAAGTTAGCCAAACAGTGTGCCTTGGCCTGACTTTCAGGAGATTGCCTTCCATGCCAATATTTCCTAAATTCTGTTATGACAGGTTTGTAAATGTTATGGTCACAGTACAGTGGAGGTTCTTTGCTGCCCCAATCCGCCCCATTCCTCATCTAGTTCTGTTGCGGAACAAAGGAATTTATGTTGTTTTCCCTGGAGCATAGATCTTGCAAATTGTCTTCACTAGTCCCTTTACTTTCAGTGTCTGTTCTCTGGTTGCCAACATAAACCCTTAGGTTTTCAGTGTTGGAGCAATTTTTGACATCTGGTCTGTGATGCATGCTTTGGTGTTAATGACCCAACCCTTGAGTTCATCCTCAGTATCAGTGGTTTCTGCACCATCACAGACTGTGCATTTGGATATGTCAAACCTCATGCTCAAAGTCGCTGCATTATTGCTGCAGTTAATGCCGACCCTCGTTGTATGCCCAGTTCTGAAGCAGTCAGTGCTGAAGTTTCTCTATGTCAAGCCTACTGGCATTGTCCACCATGAAACCAAATAATTCAAGCTTCATTACCGTGGAGGCCACTGACATCCCTTATTGTCCTGATGTAAACACCTGTACTGGTGACAGGCCAGACTTTTAGGAACAATACTCGTCAAGTCATCACCATACGATGCCTAGCTATGTACAGCTTTTAAGAAGACACAAAGTTCTTGCTACCCTTTTCTGGCATATAATTGTGCTTATCTCACAAATCAAACAGAGCCATATATAACCCTGGTGTAAAATCTTGTCTACCCATCCAGGCATCAAAACTAGCCTTAAAGGTAAGTAGTACTTTGGCCTGGTTTGGTAAATTGAATTCCAGTGTATATGTGGAAAGATTATAAAATCTAGTCACAGCATGTCCTAATAAGTTTGTTATTTCTCTTTCACAAATGTTTAAGAGCATAGTCAACTATGATATTGGATGGATTAAATAAACCAGGCTTTCTGAGTTCAACATCCAAATTATTAGAAAATGTTTTATCTTCTCTTTTATTCAAAATCTCTGTATTCAGCTTCTTCATATATCCCTTCAGTTGGCTAATAGTCAACAACAAATTGCTTCTGCATGCTGGAATGAAGCCTAGGCCTTTACTCAAAACTCCTGTTTCATAATCCATTAGCTTATAGCTGGAAATATTCACTATTTTAAAAGAACTAAACTCCTTAAGTTCATGAGTCACCAAATGAAATTGGCATGCTTCTGCCATTGTTTTATCCCTGGAAAGTGTTGCACTCTGTGGCTTGGGCAGTAGTAGTAGTAGTTCTATGTCCACCCATGTCCGTACTCCTTACTGATTCTCCTGGAATACTTTGATTCCTTAATCATTCCTCCCATTGCAAAAGTCACTGTTGTTCCTTTGCCTTCCCCTGCCCCAACTTTTATAACCTTCTTTGGTATTTACAAATGCTTTAATTCTAAGTCTACAATCTCTAGGCTAGCCACCTAGGTTTCCTTCTCAGAGTGTCTAAAAAAAGACTGCACATTCACTGTCACTGCCCCTTTCTCACGACTTTCCTTAGTTTTTAATGCAGGCTGTCACTCATTTTGAAGGGAGTACTCTTTGGTTCCTTATCACATTTAAGTTTCTTTAACTTATGCAGTATTTGAATTTTATTTTCCTCAATAATTTTGTCCTAGATAACCTGCGACTTTACTTCCAAATTTGCTGCCACAGTTTTGTTAATTTTTAAATCTACATAATTCTGTGTGATCCCCAACTGCAGATTCTGCATCTCATTTTTGTTATATCTTAACATATCCATATAATCCGGACCAGTCTTTAAATTAATCAATGTCCATTCATTTATAAAACACTCGGGATAGTCTTCACCTGAGGACAGTGTAGTTACTCTTAAACCACTCATACATATTTTGCTAACATACTTTGTTCAAAAAGTAAATTGCCCTGTTGAGGATATTTCATTTTCAGAAGACCTTTTTCCAAAGTGTAAAAAGCTCTTCTAGTAAATTTTAAGCATTATTCAACACCTTACTCTTTCCTGCAAAGGGATTTATAGGAGCTGCTAACACTAATAAAACATTACCCAACTCTGCTTCACCAATGTTCTTCAGTTGCACCGGAATTTCCACAACTAACTGAACCACTCATGTGGGACACTGCAAAAGCCCCACATTTATAAAATGGCCTGTAGCAGTCTTATTCAATGTCATTTCTGATGGCACTACTAAGATATATTCAATATCTGAATCTTGTAAAGATTTGGAAAATGCCATAATCCAAAAATGTCATCCAAGACACAACTCATATCATTAAAAAGTACCCAAATATAAAATCCAAGGTGATGAAAAATATCCTATAAAACACAAAAAAATAATACTGTATTCACTCAAAAATGTATCTCACGGGAAGTCTTTTCATCAATATGTGATCTCTTCAAACTGTAAATAAACACAAAATAAAAACTCCCTTTTATACAGTCTAATTGGTCACATGATAAATCAACCAATTAGTGCTTTTAATAATCCTTCTTCTCTAGAATTCCTAAGAAATTCACCATTTCATTTAAACCTGGGGGGTCTCAGGCATCCAATAAAATCTGCCAATAGTGCTGTCTCTCCAGGCTAACAATTCATTCCTGCATAGAAAAAAAAAGATTCTAAAACTGCAAACTAAAAAGTCTTTTCACATATCTTTATATGACCAAAAATAGCATTACTTTCACCATTTATTTGAACTGCTTAATAATGCTCATACATTCTTTTACCCAGGTTACTAGATGTTCTATGGACTGACTATATCTTAATGGTCAGTTAAGGACGTATTCAATTTGCTGCCCACCATACCCCCGCTTGAGTAGGGGCAGAGTTAAGAAATTCAAATAATGCATTCTGTTTGAATGATGGTTTGTTCTACATCATACCCCCTTTATAATATCCACTAAAACTAAATATAGCTGCAAGAAAAATAATGCAAAGATGTTGGGGGTAGTGCAAACATTTGACTCTCACTAAGTATCAGATCCCTGAAGCACACACAAAAAAGTGATCAACTATGTTGTTTTGGTACTGACAAATGTAGTGTGATAGCCGAGTTAAACAATCTTTTTAGATATTCCACCTAGAGATGGAAAGATAGAAATTAGAGTTGCCACTGTTTTAGATGCCTAAAGTGGGACATTTTTATGAGAATGTAATGTTGTCGGATAAACCATGTTTGCAACCAGTGAAAACATTACCAACATAAAAGCTTGCTTTATAGAATTTAAATCTTTCTGTTGTTTCATATCATAATAATGTGTTTTTTTTCTGTTACAAAATGAGTGGTCATATAAGTATTAGAGGATTTTTTGGAATAATTTATCCTAAAATATTAGTACACTTGCCATTTTTTCAGGACACAACTACCTCAGGACTTCTATTCTGGCACTTGGCACAGGGGGTTAAGGGTATGACTACTAGTTTTTGCAGTACAGGCTTCAATTCCCTCACCCCTCATCTGCCCACTGTGTAACCTTGAGCAAGTCACTTAACCAAACATTACTCCCAGGTTGCTTCTGAAAAGGGATTTAAAGGAAATGTGTATCCAGAAGGCCTATCTGATGAAGAAAAATATATTATTATTATTAGTAGTAGTAGTAGTAGTAGTAGTAGTAGTATCATCAAATTATATGCATCAAAAAAGGGACAGGTAGTAACCCAAGCTCATTGAATGCTATGGTACACAACATGCAATATTTAGTTGTCCTCATTATGTTGCAAAAAGCATGGGAAACAAGCATTGTGATAACCTTGCCCTGAACTTAAGCTTAGCTGTAGAATGGGAAACAAGCACTTTGATAACCTTGCCCTGAACTTAAGCTTAGCTGTAGCATGGGAAACAAGCACTGTGATAACCTTGCCCTGAACTTAAGCTTAGCTGTAGCATGAGAAACAAGCACTGTGATAACCTTGCCCTGAACCTAAGCTTAGCTGTAGCATGGGAAACAAGCATTGTGATAACCCTGCCCTGAACATAATCTTAGCTGTAGCATGGGAAACAAGCATTGTGATAACCCTGCCCTGAACTTAATCTTAGCTGTAGCATGGGAAACAAACACTGTGATAACCTTGCCCTGAACTTAAGCTTAGCTGTAGCATGGGAAACAAGCACTGTGATAACCTTGCCCTGAACTTAAGCTTAGCTGTAGCATGGGAAACAAGCACTGTGATAACCTTGCCCTGAACTTAAGCTTAGCTGTAGCATGGGAAACAAGCATTGTGATAACCCTGCCCTGAACTTAAGCTTAGCTGTAGCATGGGAAACAAGCACTGTGATAACCCTGCCCTGAACTTAAGCTTAGCTGTAGCATGGGAAACAAGCACTGTGATAACCTTGCCCTGAACTTAAGCTTAGCTGTAGCATGGGAAACAAGCACTGTGATAACCTTGCCCTGAACTTAAGCTTAGCTGTTTTGCATTTCTTGCTTCTATTGGGAAAGAGATAAATTTAGCAATTTGTGATTTACACACTTTTACAATTCTGTGCATTTTCTTTTATTATTTTTTATAAAGATATATTTTCATTATTAAAATAAATGTTATTACTATATAAACAAAATAAATCTAATCAGTACTGAAAACATTATCGAGTACAACAATACCCCTTTATTAAAGGGGCACAAAAATTTGATCATTTTTATTTATCCACAAGACCCAACTCTCTGAAAATTAACAACTGGCCATTTGCAAAGTCTGTTTGTAAGATGCTAGAACTTATTAATAATGTAAAACACAAACAAAGATATTTCTACTACAGCATTCAATAAGTAAATCAAAATCTTAATTTGAAAATAATGATAGGCACCAGTGTGCATGTTTTATTTCAAAATTTGAACCATACATGAGCAATGCATTATATGTATGCAAATATAGCACTTTGGATAGGTTTCATACTACAACAAAACACAACTACATGCTTAGGCCAACTGTACATACTTCTTGTATTTTTTCATGTGGGTAACAACTGTTTCAGGAATGTGTCTAAGTGATATTTACCTGCTCTACATTTGCTATTATTTGTTTTATAAGGCCACAAATAACCAGGTTAGGCTGCAACAGGTGTTTATCAGACTCCTTTTATGATCACAGTTCTACATTTTCTGGGTTCACCTCTCTAAAACAAAGGCAAATAAACGTCTATTAGTATATTTATTTATTTGCTTTTTTTACAGGAAAAGTCCATCTTGGAATTCATTTTCAGCAGATGCCCAAGGAGAAAAGTTTCAAAACAATGTTAGAAATATATTTTTGAAAATTCAAAATGGAAACAGTTAACAAACATTATTTACAAAGTATTTTTAAAGCAAAAGGTAACACGCATTTTTTTTACAAAACATATCAAATTAAGGTCATATATGTTTTCAAGATATTGTGTGTAGAATCAGAAATACTATATTAGTACACTTGTATAGTATCCATAGTGGACAGAGTTAGGATAGAATGCTTCAGAATGTAGGTGTGGTACAGTTCCATAGTTTATTAGTTGCCAGGTGATAGTTTAGGGTGGATTTGAATTGTTGCATATTATTTAAAAGCCTGATGTGGTTTGGAAGTTTGTGTCATGCCCTGGAAATGGCAACAGAGAATAACAAGTCACTGTAATAATTATTAGATTTAGTAGTGAAAGTTAGATTAATTTCTGAGGATTTTAGAGTTCTGTTTGGTACAAGCCATTGGATGAGAATTGACAGTGAGGTTGTTTTAAGTGGATGGTGAAATATTTTATTTGTCGTGAGCTGCTCAGGAAGGGTGACGTGTTGAGAAAGTTCTAGCCAGTGGAGGGCACTGACTGCTCTTGCAGTGATAGGATCAGTTTGAAAGGCTGCAGGCAATTTGCTAATTTTGCTGTAGGTGCTTTCTAGTTTATGTTTAGTGGAAGGGTTGAGATTTGTTTGTATTGTTGAGCCACATAGAAAGGTAGGAAGGAGAAGGGAGGTGACAACTATTTTTACTATGATTACATAGCAGGGCTTTGTTCTGTAATGAGAGCCTAGTCTGCAGTGTCTTTTTGACTTTGGCGTCAAATGTGCAGATCAAAATTTAACTTGTTATCAAAGATGACTTCTAGTAATTTTGTGTTGTTGATGTTTGAGAAGATAAGATTAAAGTCAGTGTTGTTTTTATTTATGTTTTTAGGAAAGACGAGGATTAGTCTGGTCTTGTTGGGGTTTGAGCAATTGAGATTTATTATCCAGTTTTCTATACAAGTGAAAGCTTCCTGTGTGATGGTTTCTAAGTTGGGAAGACTTGGGACTCATCAAACTAAAGTCGAGTCATCAGCATATTGTATTATGGTAGCAAGTTTTGATTTCTTGTGTATGTCATTATTTTAAAGTACTAGTCCAAATATGGAGCTTTAGAGGACTCCTGTAGTGATTGGAAAGAATGTGGAGTGGGAGTCATTCCAGTTTACAGACTGGGTGCGATTGTTTAGGCAGCTGGTGAGCCAACTAGTTGAGAGAGTTGTGAGGCCTATAAGATTTAGTCTTTGGAGGAGTAGTTGATTGTGAAACTGTGTCAAAGGCTTTTGAGAAGTCCAGGAAAAGAGTGGAGACTAAATTATGTGAGTTTTTACTTGATTAATGATATCTAGGCCATTTAGTAGGGCAGTTTTGGTGCTGTGGTGGGGTGAAAAGTCATGTTGGGCTGGAGAAAGTAACTGGTTATCAAGTAGAAAGGTTAGGAGTTGCTGATGTATACATTTTTCAAGTACTTTGGAGTGGGGGGGAGGATGCTATAGGGCGACAGTTTAACAGTTCAGTGGATATGCCACCTTTATTTAATAGGATTATGAAGAAAGCTTTCCATTGGGGTGAACTGTAGTTTTTTTGTAATGGAGCTATTAATTGTAATTGAGACAGGTTAGCAGATGTTGTCAGTGGCTGTACTGAGGTATTTAGATGGCAGGTTGTCAGGAGCTAGTGTTGTGGGATTCAATTTATAATGTTTTAGGGTATTTGTCTGGATGGTTGTTAGGCTGAGTTGGGGTGTAGAGCTATGGTCAGGGACATTAGTTGGGGTGGGTATAAGCTGTTAACATTCATGAGGAACAAAGCCTGTTTGGAGGCTACAGTTACATAGCAATTCCAGAGGGCCTGATAGAAGTGCCACTATAGGTAAAGCCATTACAGGCTGGGTTGACAGCATTCTTTGGGGCATCATTCGCTGCATGGTAGATCTCCCTTTATAAAAGAAGGAGTGGCATTCTTGTATGCTGCACTGTTCCTGACCCTGAAAGTCAGACTTACAGGTCAATAAGATCAGTAATTGGACTTGTTTCTGCAGTTGTTTTCTTGTGACATGAGGAACCCTTTTCACATATTGCGAATGGATACATGACTGCTGTCCTTCAAGAAGCAAAAAAAGTGCACTATAAACAAGAAAGCCTTATAGTTCATATCCAAGTCCAGGTTTATAATAATGTCTGTAACCTGAACATTTTTCATAAACTGAAGTAAAAATAATATACACAGTAAGCATACAGTTTAACACTATAAATAACATTAAAACCAATATGGGGGGGGCAGTTTAAAAGTGCACAAAGACTGTTACTGTGCTCAAATATTATGATAAGAATATATAATCCTAATGGACTACTTAAACATCATGAGTCATTTCTCAAAGGTATGACTTGAGGGACTGCTTAATACCATTCAATGCTGGGAACACATTCAGTCACCCTAGTGGCAGACTCCAAAGATACATTTCCTATTAAGCAAAGTAGTGGATCCCACAGGATTTTAACAGCTCCTTCAAAATTACCAGCAGTTCTATTGTAGGTAAGTGGAGGTGACAGAATGACTGACACCATGCCAGGAAAAGGGAAATCAAGTCATGCAGGGCCAATTAAACCACTATCAGAACTTTACAGAGGATATGAGATCTCATTGTCAGCCAGTGAAGATTAGGTAGAAACAAAGTGATATGACAGCATCAAGACCCCCACCCAATAGTTGGGCTACAAAGGTTTGAACTAACAATAGATGACCCATTTCTGAGTCTGGTTGCCACAGAAACAGGGTGCAACAAAAGTCAAACCATAAGGAAACCATGGCATGTACAACCACTAGAAAATCTAAAGTGCTTTATGAAGACAATATGTCTAAAATACAAACTGGAAGATGACAACTGATTCCCAGTCTTTTAAAGTCATTCTGTCATTAAAAAGAATCACTATAATTTGCATATTCAATATCAAGTCCAGCTTCTCACCATTATAGATGGTATTAGGTGACAAACCTGTGTAAGATTTGAATATCTATGGCAACAATCATGGAGAGCTTCTGCTTAAACACTGTTAATCATCCAATCACAGATGCATTTCAAACCTGCTGCTAATTTCTTTGTGGCCAACTTAGATTTCTGTCAGAAAGAGAGGTAAAGCTCTGTGCGATCAGCATTAAAGTAATACTCTAAGCCTCTCTCTCCCAAATAATATCTTAGATTCCTGTGAGAATGAGAGGTAAAGCTATGTGACAACGACATTATAGTGATATTGTACACCTCTCCCCTAAATAATGTCTCACAAAGGATATGTATGTATATGTGTGTGTGTGTGTGTGTATATATATATATATATATATATATATATATATATATATATATATATTGGACAGCAAGTGACCCAGAATACATCCTAATAGTACACCAACTTGAAACAACATGCAAAATACTAAGTAACAAGTTAAACAACTCTTTGCAATTGTGCAGATATCTAAGAAGTGAACCAATCAAAGAGAAACCCTTGCAATGCTGTGGTAATGAAGTAGTCATCCAAGGGGATCCCAAGGTCAGCCACAACAAATGCTAACAAGTGATCTAGCAGGACTAAAACCAAATAAAAGCAATGGTCATGCCTTATAAAGAGCTGATTGCATGTGATTTGTACTGTAAAAGAAGCAGTCTGCAGAATTCAAGAAGCATGTGTTACTATTTATTAATTTATTGTATTTGTTTACTCCAATAGTCCGACTAGCCATGCAAGACCATTTTTCAGTACAGGTGAAGGAAGAAAAGCTCTAAAAATACTGTGATAATATAATTAAAGAAAGTATAGCAAACATAATTATGTATTTGAATGCGAGGGAGGATAGAGGAATGGTGAGGATGCAAGGAGTAGAGGTGACAAAGGTGGATGAGTTTAAATACTTGGGATCAATAGTTCAGAGTAATGGTGAGTGTGGAAGAGAGGTGAAGCAGAGAGTACAGGCAGGATGGAGTGGGTGGAGAAGAGTGTCAGGAGAGATTTGTGACAGACGAGTACCAGTAAGAGTGAAAAGGAAGGTCTACAAGAGGGTAGTGAGACCAGTTATGTTATATGGGTTGGAGACAGTGGCATTGACAAAAAGGCAGGAGTTAGAGCTGGATGTGGCAGAGTTAAAGATGTTAAGATTTGCACTGGGTGTGACGAGAGTAGACAGGATTAGGAATAAGTATATTAGAGGGTCAGCACAGGTTGGAAGATTTGGAGATGCCAGAGAGGCAAGATTACATTGGTTTGGACATGTGCTGAGGAGGGATGCTGAGTATATTGGGAAAAAGATGCTAAGGATGAAGCTACCAGGTAACAGGAAAAGAGGAAGGCCTAAGATAAGGTTTATGGATGTGGTGAGAGTGGACATGCAGGTGGTTGGTGTGACAGAGCAAGATGCAGAGGACAGGAAGAAATGGAAACAGATGATCCACTGTGGTGACCCCTAACAGGAACAGCCTAAAGAAGATGATGATGATAGCAAACATAATTGATAGACTGTTTAACAAACATTGCAAACAAACATGACTGCAAAGAATACAAGTGTGAATACTGAGAAAAGCATCTAGTATGGAAACCGTCATGAAGCATCTAGTATGGAAACTGTCATGAAGCATCTAGTATGGAAACTGTCATGAAGCGTCTGGTATGGAAACCGTCATGAAGCATCTAGTATGGAAACCATCATGGAACGTCTAGTATGAAAACCGTCATTGGCTTTTGGCATTTCCTTTCGAGTGGCACAATTAACAGAAGTGTTTCTAGACTCTTCTAATATCTTAAAAACAAGGTCCTTTGCATATTTACAATCATTGTTGTTCAAGATATCTTCTTTTTAGAGCAATGAAATACTCAACTGACAAAGACTTAAAAGGTTAATGCCTAAAATGTAAATGTGTTTTATTACATTTTACAGAGCTGTTTTCACATACTCTTCTTTCTAGATGGTGAAATTAGATTTAGTTTTGCAACACAATATGCTATATATTTACATATGCATATTATTTTAATATGGTTTTATGTTGTTTCTCTGAGCTTTATATCCAAAAAAATAAAGTCAAGAAAGGATTTTAGGTGGGATTAATAAATTATATTTAATGGCATAGCACAAAACAGCTGCTACACCAAAAAGCTGCACACTGCCACCAAAGCCACGGCAGGGACTAGACAGATGCAGATGTAACCAAAACCTGGTGCAAAAGCAGATTTAGAGAAAGAAAAGTAAGGATGTGAAAAGTGTAAACATGAGAGGATAATTTTGCCATACGGAGTACTGTTCAAAGCTGTTAACTGACAATACATTGCACTGTACAACAATATCATTAGATAAAACCTAAGAAGGGAGGGTGTGTGTTCAGCACAGTGGGCTAAAGCTAAGAGCTACTAGTGAGTTGCTTTCTGTGTCCAGGCCATAGAATCTCATTTATTCCACCTTCCATTTCTCTACTCCGTGATTCTGTACGTCAGTTTACCAGACAGTACACTTACCTGGTCAACTAATAAGTGGAAAAAAAACAAAAAAGCATAGTTAGAAACTTGGATAGTTGTAAAATACAACAATATACATACAAAAACTTAACAGAATAAATAAAAAATAGCACAGAGCAAATGAAAGATATAATACGTGGTATGCCAAATAACTGCTAAATACCAAGGTTGCAGTACAAATTAGTAGAACCAAAACTGGAAGCACAGTATATACAAGTGCACAAGAGGTTTCCTGCTACATTCAACATACCTCAGCAGGACAGGACAGCACACACTGTGTGATGATTTTACCACTCTGTGGTTAACAAACCACAGGTTACAATAATGGTCACAGCTTATGTACACAGCAGCAGTTATAAACAAACAGCATGCTGCATGTGGCCAACAGCTGTAAGGTAGGCATGTAAGGACAGATCAGACATCATGTCTATGATTCATTCAGAACAGAAATGAACAAGATATACTGCTATGGGGATCCAAACTAAATGGAACAGAAATTAATATAATAAGTCTACACCAGCCAGGTGTCATGAAAAGGTAACAAAATGGGTACATGTATGGACAAGTTTGTCACTAGTGAGTCAAGGCAAAAGGTATCATTTCTGCTGGTACTGGTGTAGTAAAGTACATCTGGGTTTGGCTCACCACAAGGTCATGGTAACAGACTCATGAATCCAGAGTTCTGTTCATAACTATACTGTGGCAGTTCAGCAAACCATAACACATAGACACACATACATACACACTAAGACTATACAGACGGAAACAACGTCAAGATATTTTGGAAAGTGATTCATTGAGATTCGGGAATGAGCAGGAGGTGACAATTATTCTACAGAGTGGAAGCTGCTTGAGCAGGGATGTTGTTTACATTGCAAAATGTTCAGTTTTCCAGGGTTTTATACAGGAAACATGGAATTCAAAAAAAAAAAGGAATTTATGAACACAACTATGACATTTAG
Source organism: Protopterus annectens (assembly GCF_019279795.1). Taxonomy (NCBI): domain Eukaryota; kingdom Metazoa; phylum Chordata; order Ceratodontiformes; family Protopteridae; genus Protopterus; species Protopterus annectens. Next base: position 679,964,586 of record NC_056743.1, on the reverse strand, counting down.
AGAAAAAGTGTAAAGGGTGCTTTATATAAGCATTCTAAGGTGTGTGGTGGATTTAAAAAGCCAAATTTTGCCACAGTAGAGAAAATTACTATACATTCTACCAGAGGGAGTTGGGAAACCAAACTGGAACACATAGAACTTTTATGGCAGCTTAAGTTAAATGCCCCTACTCGCCCGGGTTTAAATAAAAATGGCTCTATTCTTCCAGTACTCAAACGTAGGTCTACTAAACTATGACTGAAGGATCAATAATAGTTTTACTTTAAAGCTTTTATTTATTTCTAGCAAATGTTATTCCTAGTAAATGTCATCTTAATGAATGTCATTTCTAGCTTATTATATGGATTTTACATTTATATTCACCAATGTATTTTAATGTAAATATTATAAGGTTTTCAATTGCTTTTATATGTTAGCCTTTGTGTTTGTATATGAATGATTGAATGTTGAGTATTTTTATATTTTAATTAATCTTCAATTAATTATTCATGAGGACATTATTTAAATATGTGAGAGACCTACTGTATTCCATTCTGATGAAGTACTTTACAATGCACCAACAGGACAAAAATGGTTAACTAATAAAATATGTTATTATTTGGTAACACTTCTGGTGTTCTTGGCAGCACAGACTCCTCTCTGCACTAGTCTTTTTTTTCCACTACCTGTAGTTAACCACTGGAAAACTGACCCCACCCCAGCTGTTCAGTGACTTAAAATAATAGGTTGTCTTGTATGCTGGGTAACTGTTGGATGAAATATATAAAGACAGCTTTATGGTCTTTTTTGTATACAGAAGACACTAGTTATTACTTCACAACAGGTTCTCCTGTTCTGTATACAGAAGATACTAATTAATACTTTGCAATAGGTTCTCCAGTTCTGTAATACTTTGCAATAGATTCTCCAGTTCTGTTTCTTTGGATTCAGGGATTAGTCAACCTACATTAATTCTGCAAGACAGTTTGAAATTTTTGAATGATAGAGTTGCTTAGTGAATTGGGTTGGCTTGTATGTTAGTATAGTATTGTGAAATGCTTATTTGAACCAAATTAAGTAGCTACTCATTGATGATGCAGAGATTTAGTTACATCTCTGACTATTTGCATGAGCCTAATATTAACTAGCAGTTTGGTTAATTGCCTAGCATAAGGTCTGGGGGGCATTAACTTTAAAATCCCTGAAAAATATAGCATTTTGTTTGCTACAATGTGGGAATATGCTTGTTATTGTACTGTCTGTTATTAAGATTGGCAAGAGTGAGGGAATGTAAATAGCTTCAGCATGCTTAATAGTGTGATTACCCAAAATTACTTTGATCGTGAACCAGTATGGGGCCATGTCTTTTGCTGTATCTGACCTCCCAGTTTTACCAGAAGTGCTACCCCAACCCCTTTTCTATTTCCTAGTCTATCTGCATGCATGTTTTAGTTCTGCCTGATTTAGGTGGAATTGCAGAGTTCAGCTATCGTCTGGGTTTCTGTTAAAGCATGTTTAAGAGGCTACTTGTGGAGCAACCAGGATTCTTAAAAGGTCCATTTATTATTAATGATATTAATGTCGACTGTAATCAGTTAAAAAGAGCAATACTGAAGTGGACAGTTTTAGGCAGTATTGTGAGTTGCAGGGCCCTTGAATGGAGTCTGATTCATGAACATTCTCTTTAAGTCTTGTTCACTTTGTACATAACACCTTTCACACCTACAAGTATTACAATGTACCGCAGGTCAGCAGTCGCAATTTATTTGATTTCTGTACATTTGGGGAAAGTATCAAGGTTTATCTAAACCTTTGTATAGATTAGGACAGTGTTAAACAGAAACAGAAAATGGGGACAGAAATCGAGATGGGAGGTCACTGGCCTAAACCACTTACTTTGCACTCGTTATACTGGTTCTAAATCTGTAGTTAACCATGTTATAAATGCTATATATTGCTTAAAGAACTATATGCTGACATATAGACACAAACTGTAAGGTCACTGTTTTTGCATTGGGTTTAGCCATAGGGTAACCACCCGTCCATTTTTGCACAGGACAGTACCTAATTTGGGCAGTTGTGTCCTGCAAAAAAAGTAAAAATGGCAAATATCCTGAGATATAAGGACAAAAAATATTGCCCATGTTTCCTTTAACAGCTGTATAAAACAATTAGTTTGTATCCCGAATATCTAAATGTAATATGAAACAGCATAAGCAACTCAAATGCTACAAGAGTAAGTGAAGTTCTGTCCTTTACACTGGCCGTATGTATGTATGGTTCGTCCTGCAAAATCTCATGTTTCTTCAAAAATGTCCCAACTTGGGTATTTCAGAAGGTGACACCCCAAGTTAGACATTCTACTCCTTCAGCTTTGTGTTAGAATATATACATTCCAGAGCAAGTGGACATATGGAGGCTGTTAAAATAAATACAGAAAAGTAAGACAGCCAAGTGATTTGGCTGCATTAATACGTGTTTATTTTTTAAATAAATGCACATGTTACTTTAGTAATAAAATGATTATAATCAGGAAGACATTGATGCAAGCAGTTTCCTTAGAGTTCACCACTGCCTGGTCTTTAAAAAATATGCTTACTGTGAATGCTGCACAATGATTTTTTGTCTTTTCTTTTGAAAATTAAGTTAACAGATTAAACATATCTGAAAATAATGGATAATATCAATTCAGCACATAACTGCAATTTTATACTTAAATTAATTCTAGGGAAAGTGGACATCGAAGAAGGTGCAATGCTTGTGAATCTGAATACTATTTAAAAACACCCGATGTTTAAAAAAGGTGAACACCGGACACTGCCCAAGGCCACATTTTCAAATGTTTAGAGTTGATAACTTTTATGAAAATGTGAGAATTTTCAGACCAAACCATAATGACTGCCAGTGCAATAGGTTGGACTTCTCTTTTTGCCAAAATGAAAGTTCATTCTTGCAAATTAATGTGTTTCTGTTGTTTAGTGTAATATTCAATTGTTTCAGATACAAAACGATTGATGTAATGTGGTTCTATCTCGCCTACATTCTTAACTGATGGGTTCGGAGCCGAGAATCGGCTCTGACTCGGCCGTTATTTACTAGCTCGAAATCTCTGATTGGCTGGGCTAGCCCTAGTATCCCAAGATGCACCACGCCCAAACCCCCAGATCTCGTTTGCTGCTCGTACTGTACAGACATGGTCTCGAGCTTGGCTGTGGCTAAGTACCTTATTTAAACTGTTTTTTAGCTTATTCTTCTTAACTTTCTGTCAAAAGCTGCTCTTACAGCTACGTTGAGTGTATCCTGTGTTTTGCAACTTAGTTGAGTTAATTTTTAGTTTTTGTGGATTCCTTGTGTTTGGCGGGCTAGGCCTATTTAATTTAGAGGGCCTTAGCCTCTCCTGTGTCTGTTACGTCTGCAGGGGCATTTGAGTTACAGCCCCTTCTTTCAACTAGTTTAGTTTAAGTTTTTTTCCTTTTTTGTGGCATCCCTTATGTTTGACGGGCTAGGTCTGTTTAAGTTAGAGGGCCTTAGCCCTCTCCTGTGTCTGTTAAGTCTTTTGGGACTTTTATGTTAGAGTCCCTTCCTCCTGCCTTCCTTATCTTGTGTGTGGTTTATTGTGAATTACCATGTCAGGCAAAGATCAGAAGGAGCATAAGCCTTCTGGTTTCAAAAAGTGTGCCAAATGTTCTTATAAGATGTCTTTAACAGATGGCCATGCCATCTGTGTGTATTGTTTGGGCGCTATTCATTTGCAAGTATCTTGTAGTGTCTGTCACTCTTTTAGTTCTAGAGTCTTGCAAGAGAGGAAAAATAAATTCATTCTCAGGGGCCTTGTCAAACCTGCCTTTGAAGAAGCTCTGGAGTCTTCTACCCCTAGTGGGAAATCTAAATCTAAACCAAAAAAGAGATCTCCAGCTCCGTCTCGTTCCTCGGAGCCATCAGAGAAGATATTGAAGACAGCTCCACCTTCCTCGGCTCCATTGGCCTCGGAGCCTAGGGAAGGAATTCCTGTCTCTGAATTAGCCTCCTCGGCTCCATTGTTATCGGCGCCGCAGGAGGTTTCAGTGATACTGGAGTCAGCTTCGGCTCCGATTATCTTGGAGCCCATTCGGAGCCCTTCTGCTAGTCTAAACCTGGATCCTCTGGATAAGATATCTCGACCACCTTCTGTGTCCTCCAAGTCCTCCAGGTTGTTGGATTCGGATGTGAATAGGGTGGTGCAGAAGCGCCTTCAGGCGCCGGTGTTAGCCAGGTTATTTTCCGCTCCAGCCCAGTCGGCTCCGGAGCCTTCCCTCTTGTCGATTCTGATTATTCCTCCTCCGAGCACCTCTATGTCATTGGAGCCGAGGTGTTCTGCATCGAGTGAAGTCCTGGGGTCGGCGCCGATATCCCTGTTAGGCTTCTCGGCTCTGACCTCGGCTCCAACCTTTTCGATTCCATCTTCTGGTTTCGGCACTTGGATTTCCTTGGTCGGACCCGAGGGGGATACATCGGGGCTTCATCCCTCGGCTCCAGGTCTCCCTTTTGGTGCCTCGGCTAAGGGAACCCCGACTCCGATTGTGGTTTCGGAGACGGATTGGTCCTCGGATTCCAGTGGACCCGCATTCGAGGCCATGAGGAGTGCACTGGCCAGATCTTCAGTGATTTCACTCGAATCAGCCACTGCTTCCTTTGACACTGGGGCTGGAGCCTCTGACACCAGCGGGGCCCGAAGGCCTGAGAATACTTCCATGCATGGCCCCCAGCTTTCTGAGGGCCCTTCAGATTTGTCACCTGAGGAGCCTCCCCAGAAAGAAGTCGTGCAAGAGGAAGCATGTTGACTCCCCTAATGAGTCCATCACTACTGATACCGACCTCGATGACGCAGAGGAGTCCCCCAAGTCGTCCTCCGATGATGTCTCATTCTCCGATATTCTGGAGATTTTAAAGCAGAGAGGCGACTGGTCTTCCAAATCCCCATCTGAGGACGAGTCGGTCCTCCTCAAAGCCTTCGGAGCCCGACCTTCCGCCTCCTCAGTGTCTCCGCCCTTCGATGAATTGTTAGACCTTATTTGTCGAAGGGTTTGGGAACACCCTGACTCCGTGGAACTGGTGCCCAGCCACCCAAACAAGTTTCTGTCTACACCCTCGGAGAAAGAGTTGCTAGCTAAAGGAGTTCCTGTAGATGCCATGGTAGTGGCATCTGCCACTCAGCAAGAAGTTGCAGAAGCTTCTGCTTCCATTCATCCTCCTAACAAGGAGTCCAGGAGTATGGATCGGTATGGGAAGCATGCTCTGTCTTCAGCGACCTTTACTTTGTGGTCGTTGAACTATCTTTGCCACTTTACTAGGCTCCAAAGAGATCTCCTTAAGGATTTGGGAGATACCCTGTTGGGTAACTTGCCTGAGGCGGCGAATCAGACTGTTAACGCCCAGTTGTCTACCCTTTCCTCTATTGTCAATTCGTCCATGAGGCTCATATCCTATGCAGCCGAAGGGGTGGGTAGGGCAGCTAGCTCAGGCGTAGCCCTCAGGAGGCAAGCCTGGATGCGCCTGTGTCACTTTGCGGAAGCCTTCAAGTCTTCCTTCACGGATGCCCCCTTCGATGGGTCCTCCCTCTTTGAACCCAAAGTGAAAGACACTCTCACCAGATGTGTGCAGGAGGGTAAGACTTTTTCTGCCGTGGGGGCCCATTTCTTACCTCCCTCTAGGCCTTATCCCAAGGCACGGAGGGGAGGCAAGATGTGGTTCAGGAAGTCTCAGAGGTCTTTCCCCGTCGATCATGGTGACCCCCCCCCTCCAGGGGCAGAGGAGGGGGGAATTACTCTGGAAAGCACCGCCCTAGAGGCGGAGGAGGCCCCCGCAACTCAGGAGACCATGAATCATTTTGTGGATCCTCCTACCAACGTCCCTGAGGGACTGCCCAACTGTGCTACTCCGGAGCCAGTCGGGGGCCATTTTTCGAGGCACCCTCAAGCCTGGGAAAGTATCACTCAGGATCAATGGGTGCTCTGAATAATTACTGGAGGTTACACCATTCCCTTTCTTACACCCCCTCCCCTATCCAGAAAAATCCCAGACGTTCCACCCAGTCAGGGGGATCAAGCAGTGCTAGAGGTTTCAAAGCTGCTGGAAAAAGGAGTCATCCAACCAGTCCCCTCAGACCAGATCAGATCAGGAACTTACTCAAGATTATTTTTGGTGCCAAAAAGGACAAGGGACCTGAGGCCCATTCTGGACCTCAGCCGTTTAAACTGATTTGTACTGAAGTCCAAGTTCCGAATGGTCACTCTTCAGTCCATTCTCCCCTTATTGGAAAAAAGGAGTATGGATGTGCTCCATCAATCTCAAGTATGCCTATTACCCCATCAAGATAAACAAGGCATCCAGGAGTCACCTACGCTTCCGGCTGGGAGCCAGTCACTACCAGTTTCATGCTCTGCCCTTTGGTCTCACCACAGCCCCCAGGGTGTTTACCAAATGCTTAGCAGTGGTGACAGCTCACTTGAGACATCAAGGATTCCAGGTTTTCCCTTATCTGGATGACTGGCTTCTCACCGCCCCCTCCAGGCATCTACTCATTCGGGCCACGAAGGCTACCATCACATTGGGCCAATACCTAGGGATTACCTTCAACTGGGAAAAATCTGTGTTGCGGCCATCACAGTGTGTTGCATTTATCGGCGCAGAGCTAGACTCCATCCAAATGAGAGCCTTTCTCCCAACAGAAAGAATCAAAGTGCTACAAGCTCAAGTGTTAGCCTTACTACCCCACCCAACTGGTAAACTACTACTATCCCACACTATAGCCAAACTATGGAACAATCTCCCCACACCACTACGTAATATACCTAACCACAACAATTTCAAATCCATGCTTCTCTCCCATCTCTCCTCCAAATGGGAATGCCCTTCACATGCTCCCACCTAAAACTCCCACACTACTAACTCCACACCTAAATCATCATTTCTTTGCCTACTTTAACTTAATTCAGAGATCTTGCTCAGAACACCTTTTCATAAATCTTTTCCATGCATGCCTCTGGCCTACCTTACTCATTTTCTCAAACTTTCATTGTTTGTTTTTCTTATCCATTGTACCCATAATATTGTTTTCCTCTGTAATATTGTTAATTTGTCTCTATTCGTATGTATTTGTATGTCTGTTTGGGGCTTTTCCCCTTGGGTCTCCACTGAAAAAGGGTAATTCTTACCGAGCTGGACCAACCCGGTTAACAAATGCAAATAAATAAATAAATAAGAAATAAGAAAGTCCAAGTCAGACTTGCTCTTTAACTGCTAGGGTCCATGGCGGCTACCATCATGCTAGTACTGCTAGCCAGGCTACATATGCGGATCCTCCAGTGGCTGGTCTCGGTCCAGTGGTCCTTTCAGGAGTTTCCTCTGTCTTATCCCATTCTCATCATGGAACAATGCCGACAAGATCTATGTTGGTGGCTTCAGTCATCCAATCTAGGCATAGGAAGACCCCTGACCCCCCTGTCTCCTATTGCCAAGGTGACCACGGACGCGTCCCAGATAGATTGGGGTGGCCATTATCTGTGCAGAACGGTCCAAGGCACATGGCAAGATCACGAGGTACATTTGCACATCAATGTCCTGGAAATGAGAGCAGTGCTTCTAGTGTTGCAAGCACTTCAGAGCTCTCTTCCCAAGGGGACGATTGCTATTCTTTCCGACAGCATGTCAGTCATGTGGTACCTAAACAAGCAGGGTGGAACCAGGTCCTATCCCCTTTGCAGAGAGGCCATGAGAGTGTGGAACTGGGCAGTGTCTTCCCAATGCTTTCTAGTGGCAATGCACATTCCGGGAAAGTCCAATGTGATAGCAGACAGGCTAAGCAGAACTATTCTGATGCCTCACTAGTGGTCCTTGAACAACCGAGTTGCAACTCAGATCTTCTCCAGGTGGGGTCAACCTTTCTGCGATCTGTTTGCCAGCCCCCTCAATGCCAAGTGCAGCAGGTACTTCACTCTAATCCCCCCCTGGGGGAGTCACCCAGGGATGCTCTGGTCCACGATTGGCCCCCAGGTCTGCTCTATGCCTTCCCTCCGTTCCCTCTACTATCAAGAGTGATTCATAAGGCAACTTCCTTGGGAAGCAAGATGATTCTTATCGCACCACACTGGCCTTGTCAAGTTTGGTTCCCCTTTCTTCAGAAGTATACAGTGGATGGCCCTTGGACACTGGAGCCAGAACCAGACCTATTGACTCATCAGTCGGGTCAGTTCCATCCATCCCTACCAACCCTCAGGTTGACAGCTTGACTGCTCCACTTCCATCCTTAGTTAGACTACATTCCTTTTCACCTGAGGTGTTGCATATTCTGTCGTCCTCCCACAAGTCATCTACCAGAAAGCTATACTCTATAGGTTCATAGGTTCATAGATTAGTACTAGGCTAATTGCCCTTATGGACCATTTTAAGCCTAGCCAATTACCCCATGTGAGAATCAAACCCTGCACCTTGTGTCTGCAAGGTAAAGACCTTAATCATTCTGCCATCCTCCCACAAATAAACACTAAGCCATGCCTAGCAAATTAAATGTCTGTGGATACAGAAATGTATGCTAAGCATAAAAGAGTGTCCACAAACTCGAAGTAGTAAACACATAAGCGCGTAGTGGAATGTTGAACCCTGTCCCTAGAACTTTCACAATTAGATTCCCTGTCCCTGTGCCCGTATTATACATGCACTCCATAACCAAAGTAATTTACTACTAAGCCATGCCTAGCAAATGGAAAAGATTTGCTGTCTGGGCTAAAGCACACAATCTAGATCCCTTCACAGCCCCCTTGTCGGCTGTGTTAGATTTTTTGACTATGCTCTTCAAACAGGGTTCCGCTACCTCCACTATTAAGGTACAGCTGGCAGCCATTTCTAACTTTCACGTCTCAGATGAGCCTTCCCTTATGGGCCATAAACTTTGTAAGGCCTTCCTGAAAGGGGCCTGGTTACTCCGTCCTCTATTGTCACAACCAGTTTTACCATGGGATTTAAGCTTGGTGCATTAAACCTTAACTTGTACCCTCTTTGAACTGACTGACACTTGTGAATTAAAATATTTGTCTTGGAAGACAGCCTTTCTGGTCACCATTACTTCAGCCAAGAGGGTATCGGAGCTTCAGGCCCTTTCCATAAAGCCCCCTTATTTGGTCTTCCATAAGGATAGGGTTTCCTTGAGACTCAACCCCTCCTTCCTTCCTAAGGTATCTTCTACCCTTTGTCTTCACCAATCCATTGAGTTACCAGTTTTCTTTCCAAACTTTTAAAATGAAGCGGAATTCAAATTCCACTAGTTGGATGTTCATAGACAACTAAGGTTTTATTTGCATAGGACACAACCCCACAGGAAATCGGATCAATTGTTTGTGTCCTTTTCAGAGAACAAGAATGGTAGCCCTGTGACTAAAGGTACTATTGCAAAATGGATTAAGGACTGTATCTCCTTTATTTATGCATCAGCAGGCAGAGTTTTACCTTTCCCAGTTAAGGCTCATTCTACCAGGGCTATGGCTGCATCAGTAGCTTATCATGCTAGGCTCTCCTTGGATGACATCTGTGCTGCGGCCACCTGGTCCTTTCCGCACACCTTTGTTTCTCATTACAAGCTTGATGTGGTGTCTAGAGACCGGGCTTCCTTTGGTTCCACGGTGCTCAGGAGTATTGTCAGTGAGCCTCCCAGAATGTAGGTGCTAGGGACGCTGTCCCGTCAGTTAAGAATGTAGGCAAGATAGGACCACATTACATCAATTAGTTATGTACTCACCATAACGTCAGATGTATGTGGTCCATCTCGTCTACATTCTTACGTACCCGCCCACCGTCCCCTGACCTGTTGGACTTGGAGGAGGTTATGTTCTTAGACCCTTCTGAAGATGTTATTTTTTCTCTCCTCCTGCTTGTGTTATTTCTATGAGGTTGTGTATGTCACTTTGTTATATTGTTAGCAAACAAGATTTGGGGGTTTGGGCGTGGTGCATCTTGGGATACTAGGGCTAGCCCAGCCAATCAGAGACTTCGAGCTAGTAAATAGCGGCCGAGTCAGAGCCGATTCTCGTCTCCGAACCCATCAGTTAAGAATGTAGGTGAGATGGACCACATACATCTGACGTTATGGTGAGTACATAACTAATTGTTTTATGCAGCTAGGAAGGGAGACAGAAAACTTCGTAAACACATTTTGTCCTAAAATCTCAGGAAAGTTATTTTTCGTGTTTTTTTTTTTCCGTAGATCACAACTGCCAAATATGATAGTCCTTTTTAAAAAAAAAACAATACGTGGTAGCACTCTACAGACAGCTAGAGACAGCCTTCTTGTGCAAATCTGCGTCGTGTTTCTTGGACGTGATTCGCTCACCAGTTTGTCCAACAGATGGAGCAGTAGACCTGAATGCCCTACTGATCGTGAAGCTCTATCTGTATGCTGGAGTTATTATTAATCAGGTCAGTAGGTCACACATGTAAATTAAGCTGCTGTAAAAAATAAAAAAATTGTGAGGTACATAATTCGGTTCCATAATGGATGGTGGAGGAGCTGGATTTTCCTCTTTGAAGTAGATAGGGCAGAATGGCGCATGTCATCCACTTTCACCACTACAGTGTTTGGGCAGCTATCACATTATGTGCTAAAACTATTTGCAAACCTAACCACGTAATTGGTCGTGCTGCGATGGAGAAACCATTCAGTGACAACTCAAGGAAACATTACAATGACAGAGGAACTCATATGTTGCAAAGGTCACTCTGTGTTTGTGCCGTGGTAAATTTTATCACGTTTGACACTGACTACAGCTGCATGCAGACTGAACATTCCCTAATCGCTGCATTAAACGGGTGAGGGGTTGCATGTATAATGCGAATAGACTAATGTATATAATAACATGGCTGAACAACACCTAATTATTATAATCCTGAGCAGTTGCACAGAACATATGCAAATTAGCAAAATCGTCAGTCAACATTTAAAGTTTTTTTGTGAAACATGGCAGATTTATAAGATCAGTGCGTATGTTGTAAGTACTCAAGTATCAAACAGCGTTAGCTATAAGAAAAAAACTTTAATAAATGTTCTGTTATGATTCCCCTTGTGAACTAGTGGAAACGGTTTCTTGCTGCATCATTACAGCATAAAATAAACAAATAATACATTATACATATATGTAAACGTGGGTACATAAAAGGAATAAATAAAGGAAAAGCAGGTTAATAGCATTTTAGATACATAGCTGAAACAACTGGATTAATTCCAGGAAATAATTAAATTCATTCAATACAGCACTGACGTTGTTTCGTCACGCTACAAGCAGCATTATTTCCCATAATGCAGTGCGTAAAGCTGGTCTTTATTTTATAGCGTAGCTCTGAGATGTAAAATGAGTACTAAAGTATTATTGCAACCACATTTCCAATAGGAGAAACAGCTCTTTTCCAGTCGTACTTGTGCTAATATGTTACAGCTTCTCCTGCCATACCTCTCAAATGTACCTCATTATGAGGAACTTACCTCATTTGGGGTCTTAGCTCGGCGCAAGGACGGTTTTAGCCTTGCACCGAGCGTCCTCACTACAGATGGCGTAGCAGCGCCATATGAATATGTATGAGGGCGTGCCGCTGCAACCTCAATGTGCACAGGAAATGTGTGCAAGTGCAGGGGGCATGTACAAGTGCTAAACGGAGGCTTAAACATGCCCTGACACTTGCAAAACCTACTATACCTACTAGTAGAGCCCGCCCCTAATAGTAAGTTAGTAATTCAGTGTCCGTGGATACAGAAATGTATGCTAAGCATAAAAGAGTGTCCACAAACTCGAAGTAGTAAACACATAAGCGCGTAGTGGAATGTTGAACCCTGTCCCTAGAACTTTCACAATTAGATTCCCTATCCCTGTGCCCGTATTATACATTGGAATGCTGCAATATCAAAGGTGTAAGCAAAGCGCAGCATGTCTGCGTTTCGCTGCCCTCCGCCAAGCGTAGCTTGCACATCATATTCATTCAAATAGAGAAAAACATGCAGAATCAACAAGTGTCAATAGTGTAATGTTTAGAGCATCTGCCTAACAAACAGGCATTCACGGTTCAAGCCCAACAATAGCACATATCATTTTCCATGTGGAATGAATGTCATTTTGCCATAAAACCAACGTAAGAGAATCGCATGAGATA
>NC_056743.1:679914939-679949939 GCF_019279795.1 Protopterus annectens | reverse complement strand
GTGAGGAGCCCAAGCAAGAAACATGAAACACGTAGCATGACCTTCCACCTCCCCCCCCCCAGCCGGACACAGGAAACATACACACAAACAATGTAAAGAGTCCACTGCTCCCCAGACCACAGGCAGGATACAACCGGGGGGTACACAGTGCACCCATGAATTCTAATCTTGGAACGCAGACTGGAGCGTCCCTTGTGGGACACCCCAAAAATTGCCAAGACCAAAAGAAGGTGATAGGCCGGCCATTCTGGCCATGGTGTATACATACTCGGTATACAAGGATGGAAAACCCTGATGACCCATGGGCCGAGACAATTGTATGAAATGGGTCCTGTGAAGTGGAGAGTGGGCAGTGTGTAGTGGTGTGTCCAAAACAGACCAGGACCCAGAGTAAGGATGGGTGCTGTTGAGGAGATATGGGTGGGGGAACGATGGGTAGCTACTTATGGGTCTAGGTGTGCAGGTGTTGGCTGATGTGGGCCTATATGGACAGCCCTAGGGATGTAAGCGAATGTGTTCATTGAGCAGAGGCATCGCCCAACGAGCAGCCACACCCACTACGAGTCCCACTGCAGCAAAGTGTATTCTATATGGCAAGGAACTGAATAACCAGATGTAGACGTATATGTGTAGAGGTATGTGTGTGTATATCTACCCATAGCAACATAGAGCTAAGCCTCTCCCTTTCCGTAATACAAATGTATACATACAGAGACAGAATACAGATACATACACACATATAAATATACATATGCAGACACCCATAGACCCATATGTTGTGAGATATATATATATATATATATATATATATATATATATATATATATATATATAGACAGCAAAATATAAAAATACGGTTTACTATCAAAATTTCGAAACAAACTCCGTCGACTGTACTATCATCGAACACGGAAGTTCGAAAACGGTAATATCGATGACAAAAAAAACAATCTAGGAACGAGTTTTAACATGGGTCGAGGTAGGGGAGATGTTTGTAGTTCGGAATAACACTGAACACCTATCTCGAACCATGTTAAAACCTGTTCCTAGATTGTTTTTTTTCATCTATATTGCCGTTTTCGAACTTCCGTGTTCGATGATAGTACAGTCGACGGAGTTTGTTTCGAAATTTTGATAGTAAACTTAAATATACATGTATGCATACATATACAGATATATCTGTATATAGTAATGTAAATATATATATATATATATATATATATATATATATATATATATATATATGTGTGATTGTAAATATACACATGTATATAGCTAGGATATGATACAGCAGTTACGAGTAACATATGTTCACAGGCCATGCATATGGGGGTGAGGGGTCCATAAAACAAATGTGTAACACGTAGCATCAACCCCCCCACCCCTCCAGCTGGGCCGGTGAGACATACAGACACACAATAAAGGTAAACACAACACTGCTTCCCAGACAACTAGCAGGATACTACCAGTGGGAGAGACCTACCAGGTCTAATCCTGAAACATAAACATCGATGTCCCTTGTAGGACACCAAAAATTAATGATCTGAGGCAGTCCCGGTAATGACTTATCAAACCAGCCTGTAGATGTACACGGACCAGTAGGTTGTGCAAGCCTGATAACCCATGGGTCGACACAATGGACGAAATGTGGCCCGACACGGGGAGAGTGGGCAGTGTGTAGTGGTGAGTTTATACCCCGCCTGCACCCACAGTAAGGATGAGTGCTGTAGAGGAGTGGCAGGTAGAGGAACTCTGGGTATGCAATTATGGGCCTAGGCGTGCAGGTGTTGGCTGGCAAAGTCATATTAGGACCGCCCCAGGGATGTAAGTAATATTCCGAAATGGGCATAGCTGATGCCCATACCTCTCAACCCCTAAGAGCACATCCACTGGACAGGACATAAACCATTGGGGGAGCAAATAGGGACCATACCTCTGAACTGTCCCTGATTTCCAGGGATGTCCCAGATTTTGACTCGGTTTCTAACTCTGCCCCATGTAATCCCTCCTAAAACTAGTGACATATGGAGGAAAGGTGGTGAATTACACGTAATGAATAACAACAACAATTAAGAGTTATAAACATCATTTATATGCTCTGAGTCTGTCAATGTGTCAGGTTAATAGCACCAATAATTTAAATGTGTTCCTGATGTTGTTATGCCGGGTCCCTGATTCAGTTTGTATGTTTCCCCAATTGTATGAGAGGTCTGATAGGGACAGAAAGCACATATTCCACTGACAACCTTAGAAAGATGATAGAATATTAGGTATGCAGTAGCATGACTCGGCTGAAGGGTGTGGGTTCCAAAACCCAATTACTTGTTTGAATTGAAGAGTGTCAGTTCCCAATGTATTAGTCAGATGGGTGCAGATTGTAAAAGGAGCACACCAATAATATGAATCAAACTCTGGACAGGCCGCATATTCCGTACGGCATGCTGTCAACTAATGGGCAGCCATTCCCGATACTGTAGGCATGTAATCCAATGTAATAGGCATCACAAGTTAATATCGTAGCCCTCACTCCCACACAGGGGAATGAGTGTCAGATGCAAACACCAAATGCAGTGCATTTGCAAGTGCGGGGGCAAGCGGGTGTAAGCCTGTTTGGCAGCCAGTATGTGAGTATTACACTGGTAAAGCAATGTAGAGTCTAACTGATTGTAAGAAACTGTAACCAGAGGTTAGCATTGCTTAGCACCATGCAAACCCATGCACACCTGCTCACAACTGCTTTAATGTCCCCTAATCACACCGTATTCAATGGCCTTGTTCTGCCCAGCAACAAAATAAATGGCCTCTGCAAGGTTCTAAACCAGGACCCTCACACACAGCTATTGTGATTTACCACTAAGCCATGGCAGATATACAGACATTGGACCTTATCACAAACATATCATCCAGCGCAGTCATTCAACAGTATAGGAAATGTATTCCATCATGTAGATGTATGTGTGAGTGTTTATGTCCAGCATATAGATACATACATATATATAGATATATCAGGATCATCCCATGTGACAACAAAGCATTACAAAGGAATAAAAAGGGAAACACCAGCAATGCCTGTATTATGTAGTGGTGTTGTCCTATGTAATATCAAGACTCCCTCAGACAGACATGTGTCAGTCATACACGCAAACATTTGTACATTGGCCATATACATCACTCTGTGCATGTTATTTACATTAACACAACAGTTCCTGTCCAATCATTATGTGAGAGCAGTACTCTTGCAAGGTGCTGTGTGCGACATCATCATCATGATAAAGGTACATGGAGTAACCATAGAGGGACTGGTAGTGTTGTGTGTACAATGGGGTTGGCCGCATCACGTGTACCAGAACATTTAGGAGTCATGTGCATACTGGGATCGTGCGCCTGAGAGACAGGGGTGAGGACAACTGGAGTATGTTGTGATGCATATTAAAAGGGTTACATGTGTCCACTGGACATGTGTGTGAAATGGACAGCTATGTATGGGGCAAATGTTGTTCAAGGAACCGATTGGCCTTTTGTTTCCATAGGGTGAGAGCGGGATGTGAGGGAAGGAGAGTAGGTATGTTCGTGGAGGATAGGTAGGGTAGGATGACAGACAAGACAGCAAACAGGGTCGGTATATGACACATGTGGAGGGATTCACATCGGACGGGGAGGGATGTTCGGCATTCACAAGCCCATGAGCCCCAGATGGATACAGTGGGACAGAGGTCCCCAGACATGGGTAGCCACCACTGCACCAAAACAGCCGCAAAGGTGGCAGTACTGGGGGCTGTCTAGGAGGGGCAGCCTCACCCTGTTAATGTGACACTCTGCCCTAGAGCTGGCATATCTGGCCTCAAAACCCTTTATTGAGCCCCCTACGCACCACGTCCAGGACTGTATGACAGCAGGCATGTCCCTGTCTGGGCCTGCTCCCATGGGGGACGAGCCCCATCCTCAGTGGTGGTACCACCAGAAGGTGGTGCAGAGCCAACAGAGGTGGAGGTCCAAGCCTGAGCCCCAGATGTGCTGGTGCCCGATGTCATGGCCAGCTGAAGTGGGAGGTTCTGCTGGGACCTCCAAACCCATACAGCCTATGGTGTTGCAGTTTAAACACAGATATGGCTTAGTAATAGTCAACAGCATTCAGGGTTACTTACAACAGCATGCATAGATATCAACCCAACACAGCAGATGGTATATATTTGCAGAGAGAGCACAACACATGCATATATACTGAATGACATATGTACAACTTGTAGAAGACTTGTGCCTGCAGCTATGAACAGTGGCCCATTATTGGCATGTCACTGAGAACCCCAGACAGTGTTTTTCATACCATATGTCCAGTCAGGGATACAATGGAAGTAACTCATCACTATCACCATGTACTGGCTGCAATCCTCACACTATGCTCCTGCTGTTCACAGATGTATGTTCAGTGAGTAACACAGGAAACAAATGGTTCCACCCACTGACCGGTCCACGGATGGCCCTACAGATGGGGGTCCCTCACAAATAGAGCACTGTCTTGTCAGTTTTAAAACATGCAGAATAGCCATTACCACACACACCTTGTTAAACAGGCAGTTGTCTCAATGAAGCATAGCTACACTTACATGCTGTAGTCATGTCTGGCACATTACCCTCCTGTCTTTAGGCTATTTCCCACTGTGTATGTTTTTGAGGAACATCCAGATATCTGTGATGCAGTTTACCAAACACCAGATCCAGGTATTACTCACAGCGACTGTCATGGGTAAACACCAACATGATGTTCCTAGATATTGTACTGTGTTTTTCATGCGAATGGCTATGGGAACATCATCACAGCTGTTTCACATGCAGTCAGCTAGAGGAGGACTGCAATAGGTGCAGAGGCCATCACCCGAGCATGACCATCACTTACAATACACAAGCTGCTGCTGAGCAGGTGTACACCTCCACATCCACCAGACAGTGTGTGGGAGGGACAGACAGAGGCAAAGTACATCAGAGAAGGGCTTGGAGACTAAAACCTAAGCATAGTCTGTCACACACCTACCAGTACAGGGGTTCAAACCCCTGACTGACTAATCATTACTATTACAAGCGCATACAGTTACTCCATGTGCCACAAAGCTGACATGTTGGTATGCCATAAGAACATATATGTGTGTTGGTGTGCGACATCTGCAACAGAGATATAGTAGACAGACATTAGGTGTAGCACACATGGCTGTCCACATGAATGGATGTCATTGTCAACACAGCCACACTCTCTAATGGACTCACATTGACACTCTTTCCCAGGCCCACAAATACACTACCAAACCCCTTAGTTTGCCACACTGCAGTAATGTACAGGTACTACATGCACCACAGTAGATATCCGGAGGTTCTATGGGCTAGGGCATGTGAACGTGTTTGACATCTGTCAGTATGCCAATGGGAGTTATACTGGGAGTAACTGTGGTTGGGAGCATCATACCCCACATGCAGACACAAGGCGCCAGTATTGACATGCATGTGTGCATTGCTTCATGGGTGTGTAGTGGCTGGCTGTGCAAGATGGCTGTACAAGGCTGGGTGAGGGGTAATCCTTGGCATCACGCCACCCAACAATGGTGTGCAGTGTGGTACAGGGGTGTAGTGTCTGCAATGTCCCACACAGATGAGTATTGTATGAGCTGTCCTGACATCCTTTTTACCTTGTTACCATTGTGTATGGCCATAGCTTTGCAATGCATGCCATGTCTGTGTTTGATAGTCCTGGACATGGACATTGCCTGGGATGTGCATGTCCTACAATAATGTAAAAGTGACATGTACAGGTGTACCTGGTTTGGCTGGCACATGTTGTGTACACAGACCGTTATCCTCCGATATGCCAGTACTGGGCTGGTGTGGCAGAACCTGCTTATACTCAGCAGGTTGATCCTTCACATGCATTGATAGCATGATACAGGTATTCCCTGGTGTCAGTGGCATCGGTCCATACAGGGCATATGTGTAAGGCATTGTATGACCTCTGTGGATCACATTTGATGGCACCATATATGTTGCAGGCATCTAGAGGGGAACATAGTGAAGGCACATTGTCCACAATTATGTGCCTATTGTACTGCTGTACAGGGTGCCATGCCCTCTACAGCCCACTGCAATCACACCATGCCTACTATCTGTCATCAATGTGCAGGGTACTAGCAACATAGCTGGATATTCTAGGCAAGTGTGTTTGTGTATGACACATGGGTTCAGGATGTATTCCGGGTAATAGTAGGGTTGCATACTTTGTTCACAAGGCCATTTGCCAGATGTAGGGGTATGGCTTGCCAACACAGTCCCTTGACCGACTGACATCTGTACTCTTTGTGAGGTGGACATTGTGACATATAAGATGGACACCATATAAGAAAACTACAAAATCCACTCCCCAACATGTCCAGTGGTTAGACACTCACAGCCACCTCCACATAGGCTCTGATGGTCAAACACACACACACCTGCCATGTCCTGGACTAGAACCCCTACCTAACTAGTGTATCACACTACAGCATTATGCAGTTACAGCTTGCACAATGGAGATTACTGGGTTACAGCAGTCCCAGAGGTGTATGTCTAGGTGGGTGACATCAGCAGGATTGCCAAAGGTGGTCATGTGAATTGTAAAGAGTGTGCATACTCTAAAAAGCATTGTTCCTGTCTCAGGCAGACAGACACACACACACACACACACACACACACACACACACACACACACACACACACACACACAAGCACACACACACAGAGTTGGTCTCTCTTGGAATAGAACCCCCCTACCTAACTAGTTTATCACACTACAGCAAAATGCAGTTATAGCACGCGCTACGGAGAATACAGGGTTACAGCAGTCCTAGAGGTGTATTCCTAGGTGGGTGACATCAGCAGGATTGCCAAAGGCGGTCATGTGAATTGCAAAGAGTGTGCATTCTCTAAAAAGCATTGTTCCTGTCTCAGGCAGACAGAGAGACACACACACATACACACACACACAGTTGGTCTCTCCTGGAATAGAACCCCTACCTAACTAGTTTATCACACTACAGCAATATGCAGTTATAGCACATGCTATGGAGAATACTGGGTTGCAGCAGTCCCAGAAGTGTATACGTAGGTGGGTGACATCAGCAGGATTGCCAAAGAAGGGCATTCCAATTGTACCGTGGGTTGTACATGTCTGTTACCTGGGTGTACCCGCTGCTTACTGTCACAAAAACACAATTACACCTGCTCAAAAGTGCCTTATGCAGTCCTAATTGACGGCAGGTCTCAAACCCTGGACCATGCACACTGAGGTCAGTGGACGTACCACTAAGCCATCTGGGTTGCACACATGTTGCATGGAGTCTATAATGCACATCCTACTACAGGTATTCCACAGTACTGAAATCAAATGGGACAGTCCCTTTGTGTACATATGTACAGTACCCATGAATAGACTGTACTCTGTGAAACAACTAAGACAAGTCTATATCTGTACAACTGTCATACCTACATATATATATATATATATATATATATATATATATATATACACACAGACACACATGTCTGAATGCCCTTTGTGACACAGAAGGGTTCCAAAGGAACTGACTTGTACACAAAACAGAGGCATCTCTTGTGTTATAACATTTAAATCATAAGCAGTTCACCAGAGAAGGGATGGTTGTTGTGTATGTGGAGTTTGGAGTGGGGAATTATGGCTAATGTAATCTATCCCAAGGATTGTGGAGTTAGGGTGTGGGAATAATGAGTATGGACCTACACCCCAGTGACCACTTCTGTATCACTGCTTGACAGTGGCACAGGAAAATAACATGCCCAACTGTAGTCATGATTGACTGTGTATTCTTTAACATTCCTAACTATGTAATACTTTGTAGACACCGGTCACCACAGATGGCTACCATGGTGTGCTAAAAGACATTACACATGTGTATGCCTGGCTACAGGGTAGTCACACACACAAACACGCACACACTTGCCAGTATTGTGCATACACGTCTTGCCTATGTAAAGGTAACTAGTACAGTGGTATGAAGTTGGGGTATGTGCCACAGAACACATACAATTACACTTACTGGTTCCATGTCTGAGCTTGGTGATATCACAGGACTGATTACTTGCAGTGGGGAGGGGGGGAAGAGAAAGATATAGTGGTTGACAAGGATAAAGGCCAGTGCAAAAGGAGGTGTCTCTTTGGAATGCAGCAAAACTCACTGCCATGACAGGATGCAGACACAAATACACACAACCACACTCAGGCATTTGCTGAGACACACACACACACACACACAAACACATTCAGGCATTTGCTGTCACACACACAAACACATGCACACAGTTGCTAGTGGTGGGATCAGAACTCCTGCCTAAGGATCTAAGATCTAAGGATCACTATTACAGTACTAAACAGTTATGAGATGTGCCACAGAGATTACACATCCCGAGGCAGTCAGACTGCCCTTCTACAATTGAGGGCAACAACAGGGAGACTGAGAGTCACAAAGTACATAGCTGTAGACCTGTGTGTTTAAAGTAGGTGTCCATCACAACTTGTATGCACAGACAAGACACACCATCCTTAGGTAGGCCTGAGAGGTATAGTTGTAGCACAACAGGAACCTGAACTGGCATATGGCCATCTGCAGAATGGACAACGACTATCACTATACAGGGTTACAGTGGGCATGCTCATACACTTAGTAGCACAGGACCATTTGGGATGCACTATGACTACAACTACACAAGGTTATACTGGACATGCTCATACACTTAGTAACAAAGGGCTTGTTGGATGCACTGACTCAAATTACACAAGGTGGCAATGAGTATGCTCATACACTTAGTAGCACAGGGCTGTTTGGGATGCACTCCAATTCTAACCACTGAAGGCCACAGAGTGCATGCTCAAACACTTACATGTACAAAACACATTGTAATGGACTCCTGTTGTAAACACACATGTTTACAGTTAGGTACATCTTACCTGTCAGTATATATGCACATCATACTGGTTTACTACCTGATACCTGTATGTGGCCTGTAAATGATATATCTGTGTCTGTGCTGTGTGATACACATGCATACATGTACATGAAGTACTGACATATATATGTTACGTATACACATTCATGCATGTGTGGACGTGACAGACAATAGGTTACCTGGGTCACACAGACGGATGCTACCTACAGCATGTTTCACACACCTTGCTGCCCTGAAAGGCGTACATTGATAGCAGGTTGTGGACAGTGGCATTATACGTGGAACAGTAGCATGTGCAAGCATAATGTGTGAGCCACCTTGTGTAATGGTACTGAGGTGCAGGTGATAAGATGACCTCTCGCAGCTGTGGTAGTAGTTATCATTATTAGCAGGACTGCTACCCTAAGTATATCTCACATTGGTCATATACACAAGTTCTGCCGCTGTCCGTCACCTTACATGGGGCATTTGCTACCAAGCACATTAATGCCACACACAGTGATGTCATGGTATGGGTGGCAACTGCTAGACCAAAACAATGAGCTAATGTCCTGCTGTTATTATGAGATTGTCCAGTGTCTGTCATTCTGGGCTGTCATGACCAAACGACGAGCCTTCAACACAGAGCAAATGCATCCATGTTACATGTGTGTGTGGATAATACCTAGGTCGCATTTACCCATATAGCCGCATTCCAAGGCAAATATCCTACACACAGAAGTAACACCCTGACACCTACATGACAATTGCATTGGATGTCTATGCTAACCCGTGCTAGATGTGTGGCTTTAGTAATCCATTTGCTCAATGTCGAACCTACAATGGGGAATACCAACATCTGTACAGTGAGGAACACCTGGCTGAAGGCTCTGTAGTGCACAATTGCACTACCACCATATAACTCAGATCCAGACATGTAGGCCATAACAGTGGTATGGACCATACCAGGTGGTGGTGTACACATATTCATAAAAGCTACTTACATGTAAAAACCACTACTCTGACATAACACATCACAGATGAATCAGGTACAGGTGACAGTGGCAAATGCTGCATTCTACATTGTATCCTCATATACATCCACCACCTTGTTCTCAGACTAGCAACACACATCCATATATTTTTGACATAGTATGGTGGACCACCAGATAACCCTCGATTGGTGGACTATACCTAGGCCTACATCAACTGTGCATTGTACCCATGTACAGACACAGCTGCATAATGTGTTATGCAATGCAATAATACCACTGTTTGTAACCTGCTCAGTTGTACAAGTACCAGGGTCCCTCGGATGTAATCAGCATTAACACGGTCAACTGTTGCTATACACCAGTAAACAACACCCTCATGGTTGGATATGACCTAACCATACCTGCCCTGGATATGTACATCGCACACTCATACAACATATATTACATTACCATAGCTTTCATTTACCTTTCTGCATACAGGTGGCTACAGTCATTACACACATGCACATGGCAGATAGCATGCTAACAGTACATAAGGTTCGATATCTATGTTGACAGAGGTAATATCCCCTCTCTACTGGTCACAAATGACACCTATCATATCATATCATACAACACCCCATGTGGCATGTATGTCTTTAGACATGTCCACCTAATGCAATGCCTACAAACATACCCAAATAACAGGACCATAGGACCTACACAAGGCCTGTATTGACAGACTCAGGGAAATCCAGCTGTACACTATATGTTCCTGAGTAGTCACAGGTGATATGTTCATGACATGTACAGCCATGTGTGGCCACAGCTCCTACATATAGCCCATGTCAACAGTTGCAAGCCAGGCATACTGTGTGCTGTCTGGACATTAACCTTAGTACCACAATAGCCAGTACATGCTGGGGTGAGATGTTTACAAGCCACAGACCTCGCACAAGCTTGAATGAGTGTACTGCCTAGCTCTAACAGAACACATTGCTGGCACTCTTCCAGTACACATGAGGTGTGTGTGTGGCAAATATGATGTGCTCACTGTTGACCATTACAGTGCACCATGGCACTGTCAAGTAACAGTTTGTAAAAGCATGACATGGAATAATGCTGTGTGTGTCATGCTATGTGCTGTTGTAATATATGTACACTTGGCTACTCAGTGAAAGTGGTGGTGTCCTACCAGTACATGAATACAACATCCATTATGGTATAATGCTCAGCTATGTTTCACACATGGCGTGGGGAAGGTGTGAAATGTATCCTCTTGACCTGCTAGTGCACGTACTGATGTAGACCACATACATGTACATGTATTGCTGTTTGTGTAGATTCCATGTGTGTGCAGTGTCTGATGTCTGAAGGTGACTGTTGTCTTAGTACATCATGCTGTTTCAATACAGCCTCAACATTGCCAACTGTATATGGTGATATGCTCTAAGTACAGTAAGCCGTATATGAGGTATGGACAGATGTTTGGACATGACTATTAAGTGGTGGGGCTTCTTTGCAGATGAATGATTACTGAGGACAGCTCACTGGTGTGTTACAACCAGTCCTACAATAACCTGTGTACCTGCTAAGGTCAAGTTTTGTTAACTGACGTGGAAGACAGACAATGTAGAATGCTGTAAGGGTGACACCGAAGGCAAACCCCATGACACCTGTAACAGTAATACCTCCTCTGTGCATATATTGTGCATATATCAGCACAGTTGTCAAAGGAAAGTGTCAGTAAGCATTGTACCGGGTGTGATAGTGCTGTACTGCTGTAGTACCTATCATAAGATAGATTATTTCTCAGATGTTAAAGCAAACATGGGAGGGTTGTGGCTGACAAAGTTCGCAAATGACTGCAAATCAGGTGCCATAGTCAATACACCAGCGGACACATACATCCTACAAAAAGGCCTCACAGAAATGGACAACTGGTGCCGGAGTCACGGCCTTAACTAAATGCCAAAAAATGTATAGTCATCCCCTTTGGGAAAAACAAAGTACCCACAAATTATCACATAGACAGCAACCCACTGAGTACAGAAAAAGTAATCAGAGACCTAGGGACCCAAGTCAACAGCGACCTCTCATTTGACACCCACGTTGCCAAAGTGGTTAGAAAAACATTCTACCTTGCACACCTCATCATGAAGGGATTCACATCCAGATCCAAGGATGTCATTGTACCCCTATACTCCTCCCTCATCAGACCCATGATTGAGTACAATGCCCCATTTGGTATGTATCTCACCCGGCATTTGCAACAGCTGGAGAGACCACAAAAGTACCTCACCAAGAGGATCAAGGGTCTCCAACATATGTCTTATTCTGCCAGACTAAAGAAACTTCAGCTCTATTCAGTAGCATACCACCTGCTCAGAGGTGATCTCTGCCTGACGTACAAGGCCATGTCCAATCAGGACCTGATGGACATGCTCCACCTCAAAAAATCCAAATCCATTAGGACCACGAGAGCTAAAGACTTAAAACTCGGCACAAGTATGAATAGGACATGCTGGAGGGATAGATTCATAACCCAGAGGCTTCCAATGCTTTGGAACAAGATCCCAGTTCATATTAGACAGAGCCCCTCACTGACTCTCTTCAAGAGAAATCTTGATGAGTGGATGGGAGATCGTAAGTTTACCCCAGGGGTCACATCTGTGTCACTGCTAGACAGGGGCACAGTAAACTAATTCTATTATATAAGGGGACCTTCATTGTGTCACTACTAGACAGAGGCACAGTATTCTAAATTTATTCTGTACATTTTTGTACCATTACATGGGGTGGCAAAAGCCGCATCACTATGGCTAGGCTTACAAATGCCCTAGGGCAGATAGCCTAGTACTAAACTATGAAACTATGAAACTATGAAACTATATGTTTGATTCACAGTACTGGCACGTGGGTGTGTGTCCATATATGTCACGTATGGTTGGGAATACATCCCACATGTTATCACTCTCCTGAACACTGTTGTTGACACCAGTACAGAGTGAAGTGTAGAAAGAAAGCCATAGACAGGTGGTTAAACCTCACACATGTAAAGTGTCTGTATGTGTGTGACATAGGTGTATAGCTTTGTGAATGCCGGTGTGTGTGTGTGTGTGTGTGTGTGTGTGTGTGTGTGTGTGTGTGTGTGTGTGTGTGTGTGTGTGTGTGTGTATGGCTGTCTGGTTCCTGGAGTGAGGCTGTATTTTACCATAGTGAAATGTTAATGCCCCCTCCCCCATCCTCTCAAAGCAGTCTAGCATCCCTGTTGATATCATCAATCATAGACGGGCATACTAACCACCTGTTAACATGTATGCCCTGGGGTGTGACCTGTTGTTATATAGCCTACTGATGGACCCCCCTCCCCACATACACTCACTGCACTGTAGTATCCCTGTCGATGTCCTCGATCTTAGGCCATTCCAACTACCTGTACATGTGCAATCTCTGTGGCGCGTCTTGTAATATCGTAGTACTATAATGATGATATGCACATAGGCATGGGGTTCTCATCTGAACACTAGCAACTGTGTGTGTGTGTGTGTGTGTGTGTGTGTGTGTGTGTGTGTGTGTGTGTGTGTGTGTGTGTGTGTGTGTGTGTTACTGTGTCTGGAATCCCTGAGTGTGTGGGTGTGTCTGTGTTTGCATGCTGTCATGGCAGTGGGTATTACTGCTTCCCAATGAGAAACCACTATTTCCACTGGCCTTTACCCTTGCCATCCAGTATACCACTCTTTTACCCACTCCGCACTCCAGATAACTATACCTGTGATGTCACCCACTATGGATGAGACGGCTCTGAACACAGTAGCTTACTACACAGCTATCATGCTCTTGGATCATTAGAACAGTAAACATAATTGAAACATGGGAGAATATAACTGTGATGTAGAAGCTAAAAAGTGCATGCAGGTATTGTCATACTGACCTGTGGGTAGTCAACTTGTACATATGGGACTCCTGCAAACACCAACATCCCCCGGCACATGCAACTACACCTGAAAGAGGAAGGCAGAACGTCAAGATCAACATGCTGTTAGTGTTGTTACACATGATACATGCTGTCAAACATACAAAATACATTCTAAAACTGCAATACATGGTATGTCTGCTGCCTGTCAACACTACTCAACGATATTAATCTACAATTGTCTACCTAGTATGTTCACCCTGTGCATCAGACCATATGAACATGTCCCTGCACCGATGGTGTGGATGACAGGGATGCGGCACAGGCATCATCATATGCACAGGGTGATAATGTTTGCCAGAGTCCTAGGCTGTGTCATTGGATGACATCACATGTGTGTTAGGCCCTGTGATATCATTGGGCATGTGTGGATGTTATGCGTGTAGGTGTTGAGGTGCCCTGCATTTGTTTCCAGTGTGTGTGTATGCATGCACACAGGTCTGGCATGTGGCTGGCCTACACAGGGGCAATATTGACAGCTGCAGACTGTACAAGGCAGGTGTCACAGTTCATGGTGTCTGGCCATGATCACATGACCTGCTCCTGCCAGGGGTTGCACGGGCACTACCAGGCAGAGGTCCAGATTGGGTACCGTCTGATGACACATATCCACTGGAATCGTGTCCCTGTTGGGACCATCCAGGATCATGTGCACGTGGCCTGCTGTGTCCTGGTGTAGACTGCATAGCACCAGCAGCACTGCTGCTGCTACTGCCATTATGGGAGCCAGCATGTGCAGTAGCATGTTCATGTAGACCTTCAACAGGTGATGTAGCTGGCCTACGTCCACATGCCCGATGCCTCACTCCCACCAGATGTTCCAGCACAGACATTCCACGCCTGAGGATTGACATACCATGGTCAAGGACTCCCACCATGTCACCCAATCATCTATCCAAAACATCTGCAAGATGATGGTGAGCATTTGCAAGTGCCTGGATGTTGTCAGTTAATGAATGGACAGCAGCCCTCTGAAGCCTCAGACCATCTCTGTTGTGTCATTTGGCATGTGCCTGTGCCTCCATTACAGCCCGAAACATGCGTCTGGTGACTCCAGCTGATGTACTTGGTCCCACAGGGGCATGTTGGCCAGTGGTCCTCCTACGAGCAGCGCTGGGCACATGTGGGACATCACCAGTCTGTTGACCATAGTCACCTCACTTCCCTGTTCCATGCTATCACCTGCCAAATGTCTTTCCTCTATGGCCGATGGTGATGAGGTATGTGCAGGCAGGGGAACTGTGTGCGAGGATGAGGGGAAGACAGGTAGAATGGCAACCAATGTCCCAGATTCAGCCCCTGACAACCCTGCCTGTGCCTCAATCATACTATCATCATTACTGCTGGAGTCTGTTGGGACACTAACATCAGGTGGACCGCAGGAGGGCAATGCACCTACATCAACACCTGTTAGGGGAAGACAAGAACTGTACACTACAAGTTATACCAGACACACACAGACAGACAGATACTCACACACACAGACAAACAGAGATACACACAGACAGAGACACACACAGACACACAGACAGAGACAGACAGAGGCACACACAGACAGACACACAGAGACAGACAGAGATACACAGACAGACAGACAGACAGAGGCACACAGACACACAGACAGAGACACAGACAGAGACACACAGACACACATGCTACATGCAGGTGATATGGCAGATGGCATTCAGCTTAGACAATTATTGTTTCAGCTTAGGCAATTATAGTGGTAGTTATCATACAACCCTGAGTTGCACACAACAGCATGCATGTGGTATAGCAGACGGCATGCACCTTACATAATTATATTGGTGGTTAGCATACATACCTGTATTGCACCATTTGTGTTAGTAGCCTATGCCCCATATCTGCAACACAATGCATGCACTTTGCACCATTGCACTGCACTGCCATGGTGTGTGCAACATACACCACATGTTAACAGACCATCGCAGACCTTTGTACATCTGCCACTGATGCTTTGGGTTGGCCACCGCCCCTATGTGTGAGGACATGAGCAGTAGGGTATGTCAACTGCATACTATGTTTGCCAGAGCCCTAGCTTGCATATCTCCCCCAAAGCAGTGCATGTCTGTATAACATTATTCCACCTACCCCTGAGCTAAGTGTAGACATTGTGCATGTGGTTGCACACACGTTTGACATGGCTGTCCCTACTTTGCAATGGTGCCACAGACCAGCACAGGTTTACAGTACACCGGCCTGCTGTGTGGCATATGACCTTGCCAATCACATGTAGTATGACATGTCTTCTGCTGATGTGTTGAATGACATGCATACATGTGTAACACAATGGTGTCCTTTCCAATCTACACTATGGTAATGGTGTCCCAATGCAGGGACGTGTTATACTAACATGGGCCTTCAGCTGATGCAATGTTGTCTGTCCACCCTACAAATATGCAGGGACATACTGCACATTGAGATGATATGAATAGACATTGCAGGTCATCATGTGGCTTCACAATTGCTATATAGTGTGAGCTATTGACACAGTTCATAGCCATGACTATGTTCAAATACAATACATATCTAATGTGGAATGTGACCCACATCACCGAGATGTATACACAATAAACCCTAATGTGGAATGTATGACACAGGTTACAGAAGAGTATATGGATGACACCCTGCACATCTGCAACCATATTACTGATACCTGGCAACTATGCCCACACATGGCTAACTTACAAGTACTCTACGTCCCACATGCCATCTGTGTACCTCACACACACACATGAGGAGCAGGCATGACAGTGATGTCTGACACCAGCAAGGTGAATGTACTGTATATGTGGCTTGATGTGGCTGTATGTGTATGTTGTGCAACACATGTATGTATTTGGATACTGTATAGGTGAATGCTTTCATGTCGGAACACACTCCAGATGTTCAAGACATGTTATATGGTGGTTTCATGTTATGCTTACACAAGCTGTGCAGAGGCCTGTATGATGTTTAGTGTTTCACATCTGCAATATCACCATTACACAAAGACCATAGTTGTATTGTGTCTAGCCAATGTACAACAGGGTGTACACACATGTACATCACTTCTACTGTGTGTTTTGCTTCATGTCTCTGGCCATCCTCCATGGCCATGTGTGCACATGTTCAGTCCAATGGTTGTGATGGCCATCTTATTTCACATGTCAGTGTTATCCCATATGGTATACACCCATAGATGTCATATGCTCCACTGAGGACAGGGTTATGCAGACAAAGGGTGGTATGTATGGGATGTAAGACATGTTTTGCAGGATAGTTGAGCAGTGTTGTAGTCAGCCCATTACATGTCATGGACATGTCTGATAGCACATGACATTGTGTGACATTCATAGCAAGGGTACACTCCACAAGGGTGTATCCTGTGGGTGGGGCATACTCCAGCTCCAACACATTTAGTGTATGTGTGCATACATATGCTCTCTGTACAGTACTGTTCATATTCCCAACATGTGCAATGCTGATATGTAGTACCTGTCCCTACAGTGGAACACACCTCCACCATTGTATTCACTGTTGTCCTCACATCTGGCAATGACATTTTGGAAGGTTTAGTGTAGGTGTTTCATATAGTCTTCAATTGTTTCACATAGGTAAACAGTGTGATGCATTGCAGGTCTGACCAGTGTCCATTACCAGGACCACCATACATTATGTGTACATGTGTTATGGCAGATAGCATGCAATTAATATGTTCCATGCATTATCAAGCATGGTAAATAATAATCTCACCTGACACAGGCTGCTGTCGCTGCAAAATGCCAGAGGTACCTAAACAGGGGTGTCACAGCAGTAAGATCATTATCTACACCTGTGTGGTAGCTACAGGGTGCAATGTCTCTGTTAGCACATAAGCCAGTACAATACACTATACTATGCAGTATGCACATCTGTGCATACATAGAGTATCAGACTATAGTATGTGGCATGTGTGCATACATGCCTTGCATATGATGTTACAGTACATATTGTACAGTAACACATGTAACTATGTGATATATGGTTATGTTTTATGTGCAGTAGTGGCTTACTAGGAAACTCCAGGCTTGGTGGTTGAGAGACACCTACCTCCACAATACCAGCTAAAGTTTGTGGATGGAGGTCTGCAGGTGTCCCCAGGTTGGCCAGTAGCTCCTCGGTATGTGTGAGTGGGGGCTGGGTGAGTGGCCACCCACCTGTTGCACCTTGTTCCCTGGCGATTGCATTAGCACTCTGTTTCGTCCGTCTTTTCAGGTCAGTGCAGTGTCGGCGCACCTGCTGATAGGTGTGATTGTGACCGCCAACATCATTTACCCTCTTGCAGAGTTCCTCCCACAGGGCATCTCACTGCTGTGCATCCTGTGACACATGGCTGAAGAGCGTTGTGTAGTTGTCGAGGAGGTATGGGATGAGGACCTCATCCTCCAAGCGGCTGTATGGTGGCAGTCTGCTATGTGGCATACCTGGAAGACATAACAATGGAGACAGGCCACAGTAACTCACAGAGAAGTACAGTAGTACAGCTGAACATACATGTGTATCACATTTCAGATTACAAATATGTATTTGTAGATCTACATGGCACTAACACCACTGACATGTATAAGTCACAGACATTTGACACCTACTGGTGATGTGATGTTATAGCCATATATGTGTGTGTCATGTGATGACATTGCTCATACACCATGTGGATGTTGTCATGATGTGGACATGTCTGTTTCCCTGTAGTGGTGTCTTTACCTATCAGCACATGCCTGGATGTGTTCACATTAATGCAATCGACCTTAATGCTGTGTATATGCCACATATATAGTCATACATAGTCGTTAGGGACATGACCTGTGTCCCTGCAGACTTGCAAACATGTATGTATTTTGCCATATGCATCTACATGGCACTGTACAGCTGTGTAGCATCCTGCCATGTATTGCCTGTGTTGCACGTGTAACACATGGGACAATAGCTAGCTTGATGGTATTTGCAGGGTTGGATATCAACTATGGCATGTATGGTCATAGTGATCTAGTAGGCTATATGCCCTGGGCCATTTATGAGCCTAGGCAGACAGGTTACCTAGCTGTAGGCAACAGACAGGCAATTTTCAGTGGTCAGTTCAAGCAGTGCCACAGAACTGATACACATGGTTACTTATATATTTGGCTTGCTGTCATCACACCATGTCACAGAGAGGGGCGATGTGCAGCTTCGCTGGACAGGGATGCATAGTATGGCAAGAGTATGTTAAGTGTATGGGACAGGGATCTGTCAGGCATGTTGTGATCATTGTACTAGAAAGGTGAATGTCCATGATGTATGTGCTTATTTGGGATCAGGATGTGTTAAGTGTAGCATGTCCAACACCTCTGGGTTGGACATGGCTTTATTCAGGGTAGGCTGCATGCTACATAGTGCAGCTAGGGACTGTGAAGGGCAGTGTAGGCCATCTACACATGGGCAATAACCCTTAAAGGAAATATGTAATCTATTATGGGTCACATGGGTGTTGAGTATGGCTGAGCAGTTATCTCTATATTCCTGGATGGCACCCTGTCATGATTAGGGGTGCCACATATGACTACCTGTCTTTTGTGGTGACGTAACTATCAAAGGAAAGTACTGTCCAGCTCTATCCCATACACACAGTTGCCATTATGTTGACCGCTGCCTAGGTGGTAGTTAATGGGTACAGGGTTTGTAACATAGGGAATGACAATGCAACACTTAGCTGTCAGATTGTGGCCATACATCACACACCACACATCTGACACACTAAGGTCCTTCTGTATGTTGAATGCAGCACACAATGAGTCAACTATTGCTCCTAGTTCATAGTCATTTGCAGACATCAGTAGGCTGATGCCTTCTGTGTTAGTCTATGTGGTACGGATAACAAAGAGGGGGAGTGCCAGGAATGACTCCTGTATTACTGTGGCTGGCACTGGTTTGATGTGCGTGTATTCATCAGACATCTTCTGTAGTGTGGGTTCTGCCAGCAGTCCAGTTGCCAACCACTCCTGTGAAATAGGAATATACACCTAGTTTACTGAGTGTAGCTGGAACACAGTATGGGTGATGGTGTCCTACGACCTGGCAAGGTCATGATATGCAGTGTGAATCAACCCTACTGTCATCTACATCTATACTGAGTATATCAATTACACTGACCACGGTTCATGGCAGTACAGACCAGACTCAGCAGGGTAGTTGTGCACTATGTCCCATTTTCAATGGTGTTTCCCCCTTTGTGGGGTGTGATAACTGTTGCTGTGCACCATTCGGTGTGTACACAGCCTGACATGGAGCTATGATTGAACATGATGTGTATGTGGATAACTGAATGTTCTTACATTTGTGTAGGCTACACCCTGGGATGTTGACAGGTCCCATGGAAGCTGTATGTATGGCATTAGAGAATGCAGCTTGCACCTGCATAGTTGTTAGTACAGGGGCACTGTAGTGTACATGGATATATTACTAAGTGTACCTGTTGGGGGTGGGGGGGTGGGAGTGGGTTTAGGTTCTCAGAGACCCTATATGGATGAACGGGTGCTATTTCTGTAGGTGCAGTACTTCCCATGCCATAGTGCTGTGCAGCACGACAGGTCTTGTCATTGCCATTATGATTAACGACACAGCTATAGAATGCTCTGTGCTTGGCCTCATAATATGTGGCTGATTGGTTTCACAGTAGCTTTGCGTGGTTTTATATGGTGTATCGGTATCTTACTGAGGCTGACCAGGGATCATCTACACTCATGTGTGTTCACTATTGCAACAGTTACTACCTTCTGTGGTACAGTTTAAAGCATGGTACCACCAGTTTGCCTACTTGTTTGTGTT
This sequence comes from Protopterus annectens, assembly GCF_019279795.1. Classification (NCBI taxonomy): domain Eukaryota; kingdom Metazoa; phylum Chordata; order Ceratodontiformes; family Protopteridae; genus Protopterus; species Protopterus annectens. The sequence continues at coordinate 679,929,167 of NC_056743.1, read as the reverse complement.
GGGTAGTCTCCTGGTTCTGTTTCAATGGCACAATCACTGCACATATATGACTGCTTAAGGTTCATTTGTGTAGGATTCAGCATTTGCACATGCATTGTCCATCTGCATGGGTGCCATGGCATTCACCACTCTGCTCTTAGGAAACATAACACTGGCATTGGAGACTAACTATGTGTAGCATATTGTTAGCCCTGTTTGTGTGACTACTGTGATCCAGGTCAGTGGGGATGATGGAATCCAACATGCATTGAGCGCAGGTGTTGGTACACGAGGAGTCTTCCCAGTTCATAATGGAATAGTTGAGAGTAGCCAGTATTATGGTTCTGTCTCAGACCTAATCTTCCCCATTATAGCACATTATGACAGTTGGGAAGTCCGTGGCCTGGTGGGTGATCTGTCTCAAGGTGCATTTTGAATTCCACTGTGGCACAAAGGTAGTTGCTCAGCATAATGCATCTGATGTTATGCAAGTGCAATTAGCATGGGGGTGTACATATCCTTCAGGAATATGGACACACCTGTGGCCCGTGTGTTCCAATAAAGGATAATGGGCAAAAGGTGAGGTATGTGTTATAACATGGTCATGCAGGTGTGCTATCCGGAGCATTGAAACATGTCTCAGCCACTGCACAGATATGTTCTCCATGTTAGGGATTGACATATGTGTGTCCATATAGTGTTTCTGACATGTATCATTGTGTAGCGAGACCCGCAGTTTATTGCCTGGCTGTCCCTGTAACAGCAGTGCACCCTCACCTGAACTGTGCATGATGAAGGCACTATAGGGGAAGCATGAGCCCTAGGCTGTGTCCAGATTCCCAGGGGTGACAGGTGCAAGCCCTGTCTGGCAAAGCATCATGGTCTGTCAACCATGTTATCCCAGAATGACAGATACTGGATATTCTGCGACATGTACCACTACACTGGACAATTGTGGAATACAATCCTTTTGTCCCTGTACTGCAGTATCATTCTGGCCAATGGCAGAATGCTACCCATGCCTTGGGACATACCTGCATGGGCTACAAGTCCTGACAGTTCCTACATGTGTTTCCATGCAGTCCAGGCTACTGCATCACAGGTCCTGCATAACAACATGGAATATGCCAGAGACATGTGTATAGTTCAAAAGGTGGTCTGAATGTATGAATTTGTGGCTAATCATGGCAGACAGGCAGCTGACAGTATGTATACCCTCGTATAGGTTGGTGTGTAACATAGTGCTAGAGTTTGCATTCACAAATTAGTACTGTTGGGCATGTTTCTGGTCATGTGTTCAGAGGTGTGGCACAATTATTCAAACTATGTCATACAGTTTGCGTATTTTGGTGTCTGTCTCTTCCTGCTTGGGAGGTCACTTGTTTGGCCAGATACTTAGATGTGTCTGTGAATGTGTGTGATTTCCGGTAGTGTGTGTGGGTGTCCTTACTGTGTTCTAGTAAGTGTATGTGTTGGTTGTGTTGATGAGCTGCATGTGTTAACCTATACCTCATGACTGTCCAGTCCAGTCATGGCTGTAGACTGGGCTGCTTTCCAGCTTACCCCTGTAGCTGCATCCCAGACAATGTGTGGGGTGTGGTGTTAGGTGGGTCTGGCAGTGTACATGGCATAGAGATTACATTCCCCCAGGATGGCCACATACACAAAGCTGACATTAGGAAACACCAGTAGCTGACTAGTGGACATGCCTGTATGAGCAGTCAGTACTACAAGTACCAAGCACTGTATTTAGTTTACGTATTGCCTATGAAGATGTTTTAGACAGTGATGCTCACATGTAAATATTTGTGTTATGGACGTGACAACACTGGCTATTACGGAAACATTGTAGCTACCTTTAGCAGCAAAGCTCCTCTGAGGAGCACATCACATCCTGTTAATTGATTACAGATGATGCAAATGCCTACAGGTCTGTTTCCTTCTCTGGGTATATACTCACATATCCACCAGGACCATGAGCTCTGTTGGGCACAGACACCCACTCCCCAAACAGAGTCATGTATCAATAGGCTCTGATGCCACTATAAACATGATCAGGATATAATCAGATAGTGTGAGCCATCACCTATGATGCAGCTATTACACATGGGCAGCTGTCTGCTACATCTTACACTCCTACTGCAGATGTTACACTGGAGTTAAAGATGATGTGCAACCTGTTTCATTACCAGTGCTGTGCACTACCTTACATACAGTATGTGCAAGCAGCTGTTAGGTTGGCAATGAGAGGTTGGGCTATACAAACCTGGTAGTTCAACCAGTGTGTCTGTACTCTCAATATCCACTCCATGTAGGTGTGCACATAGCCATTTGGCCCAGCCATGTAACAAGGGTCACTACACATTTGCATAACATGTACACATGCACAGCTGTTATTGCTTGTAAACGATAGTAGAGAGGTGGATATTACATGTGTTATGTGCATGGATAGTTACCTGGCTCTTCCAATTATCTTTGCTATCATGCTGCTAACCTCTCAGATGAATACTAATGCTATGTATCCTGTCACTGAGTATTGTAATTGCCAATAGATATAACTACTGTTTGCATAACATAACAGAACCACTATGTAGAATAGAATACATATCTGCCTAGAATACTGTATATTACACAGTTATTGGCACAATATCCCACAATGCACATCATATTTGCACGGTAAGCCCACCTTTAACATGTTCATCTTACTTATACACCCATACATATGTCGACTGTTACAATATATCAGCATATATTATCCATTGTTATAGCACATACTTGTTGGACCAATCCTGACACTGACAGTGGCTGGAAGCAAATTGGTGGGTTCCAAACCCATATCATCCCTTGTGGTATATGTGGAGTGTGCCATGTGACCTACAGCAGTACACACATAGAATACTACAAGCATTACTACTGCTCAACAATACATCGCTACAAGATAGCTATTTCCACTATATGCATTGATTACACTGTAATTCTTACAATACAGATACTACATACACAGACATACTATATGTTATACATACCGTCTTAGTAATCGGAGGTGTTATTAACTAGTGTACTACTCATTTTTGGTTCGTCTTTCAGTGTTTTGTACTGTCCTACAGGTAGATACAGATGGTTTGAATGTGTGACAAGGCAACCTTTTATAGTTACAGATCAGCAACTTGATATCCTGATGGCCAATTGGTGTTCCTAAGTAGCTAATTACATGCCCATCAGCTGCGCTGCTACTGCCTTAGCGAATACCATGGCTACAGTGGAGTATAATTGAGTACTCCACTTGGGCGTTGTCCCTTTGCCTTACTTGTGAGGAAGACAGCGTGGAAGTTTTGTTTGGAATCTATTGCAAAAGCTGTATTGAGACGAATAGTAATATATTGTGTGTGATGCCTAGAAGAGTTGGTCTAAAGGTGAGTACTGCTGTTATATTTCTGAACATTGCTACTTGTGCAGGGTTTGTCTGTACCTAATACTTCTGCATATGTGTCAGTCTGGCCAGGTTGTTTGACCAGCTCAAGGCTGCATAGCTATGCATATGTTAGGGGGTTTACAGTGTGCTTACCAGACATATTTAGTTTGGTGTTACTGTGTATCATACTGTGCTAATAATCAGTACTCAGTAACACTTCCTGGTGTACGAACCTTTCATCCCTCTGAAACAGGATTAGTTCATACAAACCCTGTTACATCAGCAGTTGTTCAATTGCAAAACAGCAACTATTTCATATAGGGCCATGTTAGTGTGTCTGTGTCCAGGTATGTTAAGGTTTCAGCAGATGTTGTACAGCAGTTGCATAATTGGTTATGGTATGATAGTATGTATTGATGTAATTATTTTGGTTGTGGGGTAGATCTTGGTGAGTGTAAATAGCACATGCAGGTGTGTAGGAACCCCTTTTATACAACGTCTATATGTGTGTGGGTGTTCTTTCCCTATGTGAACACTTATCCCTTAGGGGACTAATACTATGGTAATTGCAGGCTGATTCATTAAGGCACTATTAAATACTTCCTGTATAGCATGCAGATACTGTTAGTCCTTGAATCCTTTTGGCAATACATTGGAATGTAATAAAGATTTTCAAAATGAAAGCTGTCTGCATAATTCTGTCATGGATATTTGCAGTCAACGCAGTTGTGTTGGTGACTGTGTCCATGGAACATATTTGTAATAGTGTATTGGCATATACTCTTCATATGTTATGTTCATATTGTTTGGGGGGGCGGAATGTGTGATTGCTATGGTCCATGCTATACTCAGATATGACCACTTTGGATGCTGTCTACAGACATGTATGTATGTGTGTCTATATATATATATATATATATATATATATATATATATATATATATATGCATATGGTTCTACCTCACATAAACGAAACACCACAACACCGACAACGCAATCACCGACACCACATAACCGACAGTACAAAAACACGAAATCCCACATGCCCGACAACGAAATAACCGACGGTACACAAACACGAAACCTCATACACTTCACACACCACAATCAACAACCAAAACACATTCCCCGTCCAAAACCACATACACAACACAAGCACACCAAAATCCTACAAACCCACACTAAACCACACATACACAACTACCTACAACCCTGACCCAAACCCTAACCCTAAGGTCCGTCACTACCAGACACTTACCTGACCGGCCCCTAACCCTAACTCACTTATCCCGCCCTAACCCAAACACAATCACTACCGACACTTACCTGACCCGGCTCCTAACCCTAACTCACTTAACCCACCCCTATCCCCACTTACCTTACTCGCACCCTAACGTCCGTCACTACCACATACTTACACAGCCTTTTCCCATTTCGGCATCCTCGGCGTCGGTGCTTTCATCCGTCGGGTCGGTCTTCTGCTTGTCGATCTTCTAGGTCCCGTCGCGTCGGTCTTCTGCGCTGTCGATCTTCTGGGGCTCGCGATTTCCCTGTCAATGTTCCGGCGTGTCGTTGAAGTGAGGTAGAACCATGCATATATATATATAGATATATACATTATTGCATACGTTTATTTGTATCTCCATAGATGTATATATGTTTTTAACCTATCTATATATCTACATATATATGTAGACCTGTGTATATCGACATGTCTCTATGTATCTCTCTCTCTCTCTCTCTCTCTATATATATATATATATATATATATATATATATATAGGTTCATAGGTTGGTACTAGGCTATCAGCCCTAGGGCCTATACAAGCCTAGCCATAACAATTCCCTGGCTATTTCTTCCCACATTATTTACTTTCCTGGACCCTGTCTAGCAGGGCGACTGACGTGATCCCTGGGGTGAATTTCCTTTCTCCCATCCAATCGTCAAGGTTCCTCTTGAAGAGGTCCAAAGAGGCACTCTGCTTGACATGTATGGGCAATCTATTTCAGAGTCTGGGGAGTCTCTGGGTCAGGAACCTATCCCTCCAGCATGTTTTATTTATTGTGATGACAAGGTTTAGATCCCTGGAGCGTGTAGCTCTGAGGGATTGGGATTTCTTTAAGTGTAGCATGTCCAACAGCTCTGGGTTTGACATGGCCTTGTATGTTAAGCAGAGATCGCCTCTGAGTAGACGATATGCGACAGAGTATAGCTGGAGTTTTTAAGGCGGTCAGCGAGGGCATCTGCTTTAGGCCTGTGATTCTTTTAGTGAGATATTTCTGAGGCCTTTCCAGTTGTTGCAGATGTCTTGAGAGGTACATACCCAAATGGGGGTTGTTTTCTTTTAAGGGGCTAATGAGGGGTGAGTACAGTGGGGCAATGACCTCCTTTTTCTGGATGAAAAGCCCTTCGTGATGAGGTGTGCCACATAGAAGGATTTCCTGACTATTGTGGCGATGTGGTTATCGAAGGTGAGACCACTGTCCACCTGTGTCCCTAAGTCTCTTATCACACTTTCTGTGTTTAGTGTACTGCCACCTATATGGTAATTCATGGATACATGTTTTTCCCAAAGGGATAACAATACATTTCTTGGCATTGAGCTTGAGCCCATGGCTCTGGCACCAAGCATCTGTTTCTGTAAGGCCCTTTTGTAGAGTATCCACATCATTTGGGGATTCAATAATGGCTCCCAGTTTGCAGTCATCTGCAAACTTTGTTAGCCAGAGTCCCTTAGTGTTGACCTGTACTTCAGAGAAGTAGATGCCAAACAAGAGCGGCCCCAGGACTGAACCCTGAGTTACTCCACTTGTCACTTGTCTGGAGCTGGATTTGGAGTCGGCTACTTTTACAGTGTGGGTTCTATCAGTAAGCCATTTAGCAACCCATTGGGTGACATAGGGATTAATGCCCAACTTAGTAAGTTTATCTATGATTCCAGAGTGGAGGATGGTGTCAAAGGCCTTGGCAAGGTCTAGATAGGCTGTGTGGACCACCTTACCCTTGTCCATGGCTCTGGAGACTGATTCAAAGAAGTCAGTCAGGTTCAGGAGACAAGATCGGCCCTTCACAAACCCAAACTGGGTGGGGTCCAGTGTTTGAAGGTTGCCAATGTCTTTGTTTATAAGTTCCATGATAATACGCTCCATGGCCTTGCAGATAAGGCTTGTCAGACTGATGGGACGGTAGTTTCTGGGATCCAAGGTGGATCCCCCCTTGTGGATTGGGATAACTGTAGCTCTGCGCCACTCAGTGGGCACGAAACCTGAGGTGAGGCTATGATTAATCATGACACTTAGGTGTGGTGCCAGCTCATATTGTAGTTCATGTAGTACACAGCCCGGGATGTCATCTGGTCCCATGGATGCTGTATTCTTGGCTTTAGAGAGTGCGTTTTGTACCTGTGTGGCCGTTATTACTGGAATTTGGCAATCTTCCGGTATTGAGATGGGCCATTTAGGGGGTGGGGGGGGTGAAGTTGGCAATGAATCGATCTGCCAGGATATTGGCAATATCCTTTGGATCAGTATATTTAATGCCATTCTGTTTTAGCTCAGAGCAGATCTGTGCATTGCCATTTAGATTCTTGACATAGTTATAGAATGCTTTGTGGTTGTCTTTGGAATCTTATATATATATATATATATATATATATATATATATATATATATATATATATATGAGCATACACCTTTAATATATATGAGCATACACCTTTAATATATATGAGCATACACCTTTAATTGGGTACATGGTAGGTTGTCCTATTTCAACATATTCTTCCCTTTTGTGTTTTAACCTGTCTGCATCCCAGGTAGCTTAGTGTTAGGTTAATCTGAGGATGGAGTACATGGTTGCGGGTTCTACTCCTGGAAGGGGTTATTATTTTACCTCTCAGAGTAGGCACTGGTAGGAAAAGTGTGAATAACGCACATTTATGCAGTTGTGAGCAGGTTTGCCTATAGTCTGCTCGACGTTAAGCAAAGGTCAAACGTGTGAAGCGCTTCTCCACTTGCCATGTTGCAGCACCGCATACCATCACACAAACACGTGGAAACCTGCTTATAACTGCTTAAGAGTGATTTAATCCACTTGCATCCAAAAGCCCTTATTCTGGCCCTCAAAATAACCTAACAGCCCTTGCAGGTCTTGAACCCAAGACCATGAACACCACAGTCACTGACCTTACCACTAAGGCCTCTGAGATATGCACAAATGTTATGGTGTTTAGAATATACACTGTACTACAGACATTCCTCACTACTGAAAACAAATGTGACAATCAGTTGGTGTACATATGTCTGATACATGTTAATGCTCATATGTTTGTGAAAGTAGGTGTTGCAATGTGACAGGGTGTATTATGAATGAGTAAGGTTCTTGCTTTGTGTCCTTTTTATATTGTCCCCATACTCCATGTATGCCCCTCCAGTTCACTTATTGGACATCTGACCCAGGCCATCCTTGATGCATGATTGCATTACCCATCATTCCTCCCCACCCCAATCTTTACATACACAACGACCACCCCTTCTATGGTGAATTAGGTTAATATTAATTGTTATAATACCAGAGCTGCATGTGTTTTATGTACACTCTAATTCCTTTGGAGTGCTTCTGTGCCAGGAAGTGTGTTCATAGATGCTTATATATATGGCTATTGATGTAACTGTATAATATATATATATATATATATATATATATATATATATATATATATATATGCAGTCATCACTGACACACAAACACACACACACACACACACACACACACACACACACATATATATATATATATATATATATATATATATATATATATATATATATATTTCATATTAGTTTGTAACAGTAATACATCAGTAGACTAAAATGTGTTGGTTCAATGTACAGTACATACGTACACAAGGCCACTGTCCCATTTGTGATCATTACAGTGAAATGCATATGGTATAAGGTGTAGTCTCAGGACCATGTAACATGTGTACACCACAGATGGCTTAGTGGTACGTCCCATGACTATAGTGTGCATGGTCCAGGGTTCGACACCTGCAATGCTTTATGACTGTTTTTTACTGCAGAGTAAGGCTCATTTAAGCAGTTGTAAGCATGTTTAGAAGTGTTTGTGTGACATTATAGCAGCGGTTAAACACAGTTAAACAAACGTTGTAACGTATAACCTGTGCACGCAAACACGGCCACATCCACTAACTACACAGGATATATACCTGTCAGTGACGTAACATCTCACTATGTGCTGACATGGCATTACATTCTCTGTTGACTGTACTCTCCTGCACATATGGGTTTATATGGGTGATTCAAATGTTTATTATACAGACGATTACTACCTATATATGCAAGCTGTGGTTAAGGTATACTTTTGCACATGATAAACACCCCTGCCTTTATCGGGATTGTAACCTCGAATGCACAGATATTATGCGATGCTGTAACCATTACACTGTTGACATTAACGTTGCTTCCGCCTACTTCCTATTTAGATGATTTCTAAGTGTAAGCTAGGCTAAGCAAAGGGCGGGAGCCCTCAAACTCACTGAGCTTCACGTACTCTTGACATAACAACATATATCAAATGTACTGTGAGACAATACATTACATTCCTAACTACATTAGGCATAGTCCCTCACTGACACACTTCAAGGGAAACCCCGTTGTGTGAATGGGTAACAGACTATACACCCCTGGATCATGTGTCCCAGAACCATACAGCCAGGAGGTGGGGGAGCCTGTCCAGTTTGATAGCTGCAAGACCTGTTGGGGGAATTGAATGGTATTGAATTGCCACATTAACATGCCCTCTTTAGATCACTAAGTGCCCCTATCACCCTCCACAACCCCAATCTTCAACAGCTTCCAGCAACTCTGCCTGGAAATGCTTCATTGGCTATGCTTGACAGAGGCTCAGTTACTTCATCAATGGTGCAGGGAAGGCCAACACAATGTTGCTATGCTTCTAATTGCCCTTGGGCAGATATATAGTAGGCTATATGTGAACCTCTAATGTGCAGGCCATCACAGCCATAATATGTGAATAAACAGACCTTCAGATCACAGTATACAGTGTGAACTCACCATGTAGTCAGGAAACAGTTGAGTACAGCAAGAACATAAAGATCACTGATACTTAGTCACTCCAAAAGCCTATCTTGGAAGCTAGAAGACTTGTATAAGTTTAAGGCTTTCTATTGCTTATCACTGTGTTACCTACAGGGGAGATGAAAAACAAGCACAGATGGGGAACATGCATGCAATGATACCATACCAGCCTATGTGTCAGCCTTATGCTTTGGAATACTGGCCAAGGCTATTGGCGCCCCCATGGTGCCTTATTTAGGAGAGTCTCGAAGGTGAATACCAGCTCTGTAAACAGCACACTAGCAGATTCAATGAGGTTTATGCTACTCAACACCAGGGGTTGTGATCACAGCATGCATGCACTCACAGCACCCATCAGGATGGACATCAACATTTGTGCATTAACTGAAATCTGTCTTAAGGCTCCTGAGAGCACACCAGCACTACCAGACTACAACCCATACCACACATTTCATCCACAGAACATGGACTGACATGCATGGGGGGGCTGTATCCATATTTATCAGGGATACCTACACCTCCAGGTTAGTGGGGCAGCATGATACCTCTGTGATCATCCATGTGCAGCTAACATCAGCCACAACTGCAATGTGGAATGTGGCCTGCTACGGATCAACCTCCATGACACAGGACCTCCACTCCACCTACCTGGAGACAGTGGAGAACACGATGGTCCTAATGCACACCCTGGCATTGGTTGATGTCAACTACCATACCATTAACTGGGAAACGTACTCCGGTACTCACTTCCATGACCAGCGTTTCCTAGAATGTATCACCTCATATGCCCTGTTTTAGGTGGTAACCTCCCTAACGTGGGGTGGAAACTACTAGATGTGGTCATCACCAACATGGGCAATAGGTGCACCACAGTGGAGGCTAACCGGTCACTGGTTAGATCTGACCATGAACTATTCACTGTTTCCACACCCTAGCATCTCCCCCACCCACAGATACCACAGTGTATACCTTTCCTACAGCTAAATTTACACTACTAGTGACAGGAGTGGGGGATTTCACAGCTGCCACGCTAAGGGGAAACACTGCTCAAGATACAGACAGATTTACAAATGCAGTCTATAAGCACCTACATGGATGTATGGATCGTGCCATCGTTGGTAAACCAAGACTCACTCCTCCTAGACAAGGGCACAGGTCTGGTGGATCTCTGCAATAAACAGGCTATACTACAGACATAGGACAGTGTTCCAGACACACAGCAAATCCCACGAAGGGCAGACATCCGTGACCACTATTAGTATAATACGTAGGTCTCTCATGACATCATCCAAGGCTAACATCAGCAGGAGAATAGGCAAGGATTCAAAAGATAACCACAAAGCCTTCTTTGGCTATGTCAAGGATCTATGTGGTGACACACAGATTTGCACTGTGCCACTGAAATATAGCACAAGATATGCTGACCCTACTGATATCGCCAACATCCTTGCAGATACATTCGGTGCATACTTCACCCCCTAAAGAGCCCACAACACTACCCGAAAGGTACAGTATCCCAACCATCAGAGACACACAGGTGGAAATGTCTCTCTCTAACAGCATAACACAGTGTCAATGGAGGCAGATGTTGACCCAGACTGCATCTTGCAAACTGTACAAGACAACCTGCCCCCCACCTAACTAAACATTCCTACCTCAGCCTTTCCACAGGCTACATGCCCATACAATGGCGCGTGGCAACGGTTATTCCACTATCACGGAGAAATCACAACTGACCATGGTAACTATCAACCCATAAGCCTGACTAGCCTGGTCTGCAATGGTATGGTTCGCATCCTCATGGCACTCATTAACAATGACATTGATAACCTTCGAACATGTGATCCAACCCACGTCAGCTTGGTTGAGTGCAGTTCATGCCTACTGAACCTGTTTAACATCTTACATACAGTCACCAATACGTTAGATGACAGGGAAGGTGGTTCACACATACTACCTGGACCTCACCAAGGCTTTTGACACCATGCCCTACTCAGGTATTATTGATAAACACACCAGACTGTACATTCACCCATACATCACAGGTTGGGTTGCCAACAGGCTTACACACAGAACCCACATGATACGACTAGCAGTCTCCAGGTCCAACTCTTGAACAGTCATGACTGGTGTCCCACAGGGCTCAGTCCTGGGAGCCCTACTGTTTGGCATATACATCTCAGATGTACAGGCAAACACAGGTGGACTATGGCAGACCATGTTTGTCAATGACTGCAAACTGGGAGCCATGATTGATAGTTCAGCTGATGCAGACATCCCTCAGGGGGCCTCACAGAGAACATCACAGGGTGCCAATGACATGGCCTCCAGCCAAGTGCCACTAACTGCATGGTCATTCCATTGTGGAATTGGCACCCACATATTAATACATGAGCGGCAGACACTTTAATACAGATGAGGTAATGGGGTATCTGGGGACTAAGGTAGATAGTGATCTCCCCTGTGACAATCATATCTCCACAGTAGGTAGGACATCCTTCTATGTAGGCCATCTGACTACTAAAGGATTCTCATCTAGACATACTGGGGTTATAGTGCCCCTTTACTCATTACTCATCAGTCCCATCATAGGGTATAATAACCCATGTGGAATGTACCTCAGAGGACACGTCCAACAGCTGGGGTGTCCACGAATGTACCTCACCAAGGGGAATTCTGGCCTCCAACAAATGGCCTATGCAGCTGGACTGAATACACTCCTGCTTTACTCAGTGGCATTTTGTTTACCCAGAGATGATCTCCAATGACCAACACAGCCATGTCGAACTCTGGCTTGATGGATATGCTCCACCTATGGGAATCCATGTCACAGTGAGCCACACACTGTAATGAGCTGACCTTGCCACAACAATAACCGGAAGTTGCTGGAGGGACAGCTTCCTGTCACAGACACTGCCCATACTTTGGAACAGCATCCCTAACTACATTATACAGAGCCCCTCACTAACACTCTGCAAGAGGAACCTTGAAGGGTGGATAGGAAACAGTAGATGCACCCCAGGGATCCCACCATTGGCTTTGCTCCACAGAGGGGCAGTTAATGAATTAATGGGGTGGCAAATGTTGACACATTTTGGCTGGCCTTATGAATGGCCTCTGGCAGTTGGCCAAGTACCTACCTATGAATCTATACATACAGTATCTGCATATGCTGATAGCTTAATTTACTGTTCAGGTGTTGACTTACCTTGTGCCAATTGCTGTTGTGTGTGCAATAGTTGAGGGCTGCCTATGTTGGATGCACACAGTAGACTGCCTATACATGACAATTTACAGATAGTCTTGTGTGTGTGCCATCCATTTTTACTATGTGTGCAGGTGGAGAAAGGTGTCAGTCCCTAGGTGCCTACACTGTCAGTGTGTGTGCTATATATTCCCTCTTTGCCAAGGCATGGGCATACTGGGCACACCTCCGTCTGCCTACCGGGGCTGGCTCAGGGTGTTTGTGGTCTGAGTACCTCTGTGCCTGTGGGGCTCTTGGCAATGGTGGTGGGCTATGAGGGCCTTCAACATTCTGTCCCTGCTGCAGCTGTTTCCGCAAGACCATATTGTGTAGCATGGCACACACTATGAAGATGTGGGCACATGTGCCTGGAGAGTACTGCAAGGCTCCACTAGATATGTCCAAGCAACGGAACCGTGATTTCAGCATCCCAAACACATGCTCTCTGATGATTCTGGTTTGTGCGTGTGCCTCATTATGGCATTCCTGCATAGGTGTGTGTGCATTTCTGATGGGAGTCATCATCCACGGTTCCAGTGCATAGCCAGCATCCCTCACCAGGTGGCCATTTGGGATGTCCCCCCTGGCAAATAACCGATACAGCTGTGAGGCATGTCAGATGTGGTAGTCGTGATAGCTTTCAGGGCTGCCAACACACACATCCATGATAATGCCCTGGGCATTGCACACAACCTAGCAGTTGATGGAGGAGTATCCCTTGTGGTTTATGTAGTGCCTTCCCTGCTCAGTGCTGGTGGTGACTTGATGTGTATGTGCATGTAGTCTATTGCACCCAGTACCTCCGGGTATTCTGCCACATGGTGGAAGAGACCCATATTGCTGGCCAACTCCTCCTGCATTTGGGGGAAGTGTATGTGCTCACTGGCATGTGGTAACATGGCATCCAGGAACTGGTGTAGTACCCTGGATGCTGATGCCTGTGAGATACCCATGATATCCCCAGTTGGTCTTTGAAAGGTACCTGTAGCTAGTATTCTCAGGCTTACACATACCTTCATATCCACTGGGATGGGTTCCCCTCTGTTTGTTCTGGCTCTGAGGCATGGCTGGCTCAGCTCCACAAGTTGCTGTAGGGTGTCCCTGCCCACCCTGTAATGCTCTACTATCTCCAGATCATGTAGCCCCTGGAAGGTTACCCTTGGTCTGAACACTCTTCTCCTCCTCTGGTGCCTGCGGTGGTCGTGTGCATCATCCTCCACACCACCTTCAGTCTCCAACACATGCTGGTGGATCAAAGCTATGGCAGCCCCCAGCATGTACATAATACAAGTTCCCCGTCTGTATACACCACTGGTGCAGAGTGTATGGGAATACACAAATGTGTGTGAGGTGCTTTCACACTTTATAGTATTGTGCTATGGATGCTGCTGATGTAAGTGGGTGTGTATGAACTATTCCAGCTACTGCGTGTCTTAATTATGGGTTTTGCAATGAGTACTGCAAGTGTGGGGC
>NC_056743.1:679847439-679909939 GCF_019279795.1 Protopterus annectens | reverse complement strand
CTGCATTGTCATTAGGGTGCATAATTGCTACTCTGGAAGGGTGGAGGTTTGAAATTGTTTTATGACTTCCAGGAGCTGCAGCAGATCTTAGTAAGGCTGTGTGTGTGTGTGTTTGTGTGTGTGTGTGTGTGTGTGTGTGTGTGTGTGTGTGTGTGTGTGTGTGTGTGTGTGTGTGTGTGTGTGTGTGTGTGTGTGTGTGTGTGTGTGTGTGTGTGTGTGTGTGTGTGTGTGTGTGTGTGTGTGTGTGTGTGTGTGCATATATGTGTGTGTGTGTGTGTGTGTGTGTGTATTATTGACACATATGTGCTAAACTCTGACAGCTTCTGGCCAAGGGGAGAAGCATGGGAACCAGAAGTCAGATGACCAGAAGTATGTGATGTCATTCTGTAATCCATCACTAAAAATAATATGTTAATACTAGATGAGACTGAAGTCTCATAGCACTCTGTTTTTGTAAAATGACAAGGATCTCTCACCTACTTCATCTTGCCTTTCTCTAGTAAGTAGCTAGTGAATAATAATTCTTTAGATCAGTCAGGAAAATATAGTGAGATTAATTAAGTTTTGTTTTTCTTTAACTGTGTGAACCTGTCCACCTGTGTTATTTTTAATATCTGTGATTGAAACTTTTTTAATATCTGTGATTGAAGCTTTGGTGTTCATTGTAAATAGATATTTAGTATTTTCATGTTCTTTTATTATTTATTATTAAAGATATTTTAAACTTTTCATTTTGGCTGGTCCTTTAGAGAATATTTTACCTTTAGAGTACTTATGTCTATTAGTGACATTGCGGCCACTCCTGAAAGCCTGGTTGTTTGGTCACCATTACCATTTGTATTAATATTTATTTCATTCAGTATAATTGTGAATCTTTGCAAGAGCCTTAGAATAGCTGGCTTTGGAGTGTCTGGTGGCAGTGTAACTACCGTATAGTCAGGGCAGAAGGGGGCATAGCTGGTAAATCTGTGCTCACCTTTCCCATATGTGTGTGTGAGTATGTGTGAAAATCAAATCTCAAAGAGTGTATGTGTCAGCTACTTGGAGCAGGGACATGAAGCATTGGCTCCACTGACAGGGTGCTGGAGAACTTGGCTTAAACACTTGGCTGAGGACTCAGCACTACACCTGTGACAGTGGGTAGTCTTATTGGGAGAATGGAAAGAAAGAGAGAGAGAGAGAGAGAGGACCCAGCTCCTGGACTGACTGTGTTCCCTGTGTGCTGTTAAGGGAAACTGTTCTTTATGCAGAGAGATGCATCTGGAAATACTGGTTGTATCCAGTTTTGTTCCAAGTGAATGTCCCTTTCCAGTGTCAGTGGTGAGGATTCAGGCTCCTTGATTACTGGCCCAGAGTGGGGACGTCACATAAGACATCACATTAAATGTGAACAAGAGTGTACTGTGATAACTGTGGAGGAAATAATTGAATGAAGCAATTCCTCAACTTCATCAGTTCTAACACACAAGACCATCTCATCTCCCACAAGGGGAGATAACATTCTGAACTTTTTTCTCACTAACATGGGTGACCGCTGCACCACTCCCATAGTATGTCCTTCCCTGGTTAGATCAGATCATCGGACTGTCTCATTCAAAGTTTCTATCCCACCCAACCACCCTCAGCCAAAATCAAGCTAAAAAACTTCTCAAACGCTAACTACAACCTCCTAAGGGTTGGTATCTATAGCTTCACACCACTGCCCCCCCCCCCCCAGAGCATGCAGACAACTATGCTGAGCAGTACACCAATGCAGTTTATAAGCACCTGTACAACTGCATGGACTCAGCCATACCCAGTAGAACTAAAACCTGCTCCTCAAGGGAACACAAACCTGGTTTGGTGGACATCCTCTATCAACAGGTTTTACAACAAAAGGAAGAAACTGTTGTCCAGGGGTAAAAGGGAACAAATTCCAAATTGGAAAAACTCCTCCTTAGCCTCAATAAGCTAATTTGATCACTAGTGAAAACCCCCAAGGCCAATTATGAATCAAAACTAGCCTTCAGTTATGTCAGGAACCTCTGTGGCAAAGCCCAGGTTTGTTCCGAATTAGTACTTAACAGTATCACATACACTGATCTTCTTGAGTTAGCCAACCTACTAGCAGATAGTTTCAGTACAAACTTCACCCTCTGTCCCCCCATAGGCCCTTTCAACATCCCCGATACTTGTCCTGCACCTCACATCTCTGTAGATCAAATGTTACAGGCCCTATCCAAGGCAAGAAAACAGCTTCCATGGGACCTGATAGTATCCCAGGATGTATTATGCACCATCTCCAGCAAGAACTGGCTACTCCATTGAGCACCATATTCAACCACAGCCTAAGTAATCCAGCAGATTGGAGAACCACTATTGCCATCCCCTTGCACAAAGGTGGTGCCACTACTGACCCTGGAAACTATTGCCCTATTAGCTTGACAAGTCTGCTCTGTAAAGCCTTGGAGCGTATTATTATTATTATTATGGATCTCATAAACAAGGACATAGGCAGTCTCCAAGCACTTGACCCCACCCAGTTCGGATTCGTCAAGGGGAGATCTTGCCTGTTGAACCTGGTTGACTTCTTTGAGACTGTCACCAAGGCACTGGATGAGGGAAAGTCAGCACATACAGCTTACCTTGACTTGGCCAAGGCCTTGGACACAATCCACTACTCCGGCATCATTGAAAAGCTAACACAACTTGGCATAAACCCCTGTTTCATCAGGTGTGTGGCCAACTAGCTCACTGACAGGACCCTCAAAGTCAAAATAGGCACGTCCACCTCCGATAGCAGACTTGTCACTAGTGAAGTTCCCCAGGGATCTGTCCTGGCACCCCTACTGTTTGGCAACTATTTCTCGGAGGTACAGGCAAAGACAAAAGGCCTGTGGCTGACCAAGTTTGCTGACAACTGTAAGTTGGGTGCTGTCATTGACTCCCCAAATGATGTTAACATACTGCAAGAGAGTCTCACAGCAACTAATGACTGCTGCCAAAGTCATGGCCTCAAGCTGAATGCAAAAAAATGTATCATCATACCATTCAGCAAAAAGCATGACCCCTACTGATTACCATATCAACAGCAACCCCCTAAGCATACAACCTGTGGTGAGAGATCTGGACACTCAGGTTGATAATAACCTCACATTCGACCATCATGTAGCAACAGTGATCAGAAAAGCCTTTTACTTGGTTCATCTCATAAGTAAAGGGATTGCATCCAGAAAAAAGGAGGTTTTTACTTCTCCATACTCTTCCCTCATTAGACTAATAATTGAGTATAATGCCCCATTTGGGATGTACCTCTCCAAATGGAAAGGCCACTGAAATACCTCATAAAGAGAATCCATGCCCTCTAACACCTGTCCTATGTGGACAGGCTTAAAACACTATCACTCTACTCAGTATCGTACAGATTGCTCAGGGGTGATCTGTGTCTCGCCTACAAGGCAATCTCAGACCCTGCCCTACTAGAGATGCTCCATATCCATAAGTCTAACTCCTCACGCACTACCTGCTCAAAAGGCCTGAACCTAATATGTGACATTAACAAAACCTGCAGGAGACACAAGTTTGTCTCCCAGAGGCTGCCCCCTCTCTGGAATAGATTTCCCATACACATCAAACAGAGCACCTCACTGACCCTCTTCAAGCTTATTGAGTGGATGGGAAACCACAAATTTGCCCCAGGGGGTTCCACCTGTATCCTTCATTGCAAGGGCAACAGGTGCTGACTGAGGTTCTTTTGGGGGATAAGCTCTTAGCTAGGCTTGTAAGGGCCCCAAGGCCATTAGGTTAGTAACCTCCTATGATCCTAAGATTTTCACATTTTTTCACATTTTTATTTATATATATTTTTATATCATACTATATTGTAATAGTTTTTATATATACATATGTTTTTCTATATATACTTATACACATACAGACAAGTTTTCATTGATATTCACTATATATGCTGTTATATATCGCTACACTTATAAAATTGATGGGCTTTTTAAAAATGATAGGGTAAAAATGCTATGATAAAAAATTTTAATGGATTGTTTAATTAGCTAATTGATTAATTGAATATGATTAATCATTTAATTCATTGCTGTATATAAAAATGAGATTTTATCAGTTGTGTTTTAAGATCTGATGAAGCATACATTGGTGGTACGTGAAAGCGCTTATTTTTGGTATTAAAGTTTATTTTCCTTTTTGTGGTGGTCCACCTTCGTTTATTATTATAATATGATCCTAAGATCCTAAGCCAAAGATCTGGGGATCACTAGACCACCAAAAAGCCATAGGATTCCAGATGCTCTGTGGTGCATTTCAGAGATTTTTTTCAAACTTTTTATCCAGTGACGGCCTGAATAAAAATTGTAGATAAGGAAAGAAACTTAATTTTATTTTCTTTCAAGGAAGAAATAAGTTGCTTCCAGTGCTTAAGTTCAAAGTTGGAAAGCTAGAAAAAATAGTAATTCTCAATAAAATGAGAAAGCAAACAGGTGAAATGATATATAAATTATATTTAAGAAAAGTAGAGTACAGAGAAAGAGCAAGAGCTAGAATGTAGACAGTTATCAAGAGTATCACCTCAGAAAGAAAAAGTAATACAGCCATGCACACCTCAGCTGACTAATTGTGAAGAAGTTAATAAATAAACTAATAAATAATGACTATAGCTGACACACACACACAAACATACACACTATATATATATATATATTTATTTATTTATCATTTGTTAACCGGGAAAGTTTGACTTGGAATGAAGTCAATTTTCAGCGGAGGCCCGGGGAGATAGGCTCCAGATGCATGTCTTTGTAATGTGGGAGGAAACCTGAGCACCCGGAGGAAACCCACATGAATGCAGGGAGAACATACAGACTCCACACAGAAGGCACCCCAGCCGAGAATCGAACCAGAGAACCTCTTGCTGTGAGGTGACAATGCTACCGCTGCACCACTGCGCTGTCCATATATATATATATATATATGTCCAGCAGGAAAATGATTGTCTGTGGGACCTGGGTATTCAAGCTCCTATGCAGAGGAGGAAAAATGTCCACGAATAAAATACCCTAGGGAAGTCAAGAATAAGTGGATGACCAGGTAGGCTGCCTTAATAAAGGTACGGTGGAATGTTGGTGAAGAAGCTGGGCTATTGGTAAAGCCTTGAGAAAGGCTGTGCATACCAGAGCGCTTGAGGTTGAAGGCTGAGTAACGCCTTTAGAAAGGCTTCGCATACAGGTCGTAGTTCCGGCTGGTCAGGTCGCCTGGTGAGAGGAACCGCTAGTGTGGCAGCTAGAAATCAAAGATGAAACACACAGAAAAAACAGGCAAAACAACGTAAATGTGGGTCGGCTAAGGAGCTCTGCTCGCCGTGGTGGCAAAAAATCAATGTAGTCGAAGTTCAGATTCTAGATGGTCGTACTTTATTGAAGTAAAAAGTACTAGAAGTACAATCACCATCGAAGCGTAGTTTTAAATATATATATATATATATATATATATATATATATATATATATATATGAATATACAGGTCTACTTCAGTAGACCAAAATGCCATATGATTGAATTTTAAAACACAGAGACCAGAAGGCCAAAGTTTCACATGAGTGAAACTTCACATTACCGATGTTCAGAACACCGAACGTTTGAAATGGCCACAGGCTGAGGTGAGTGCAACAGGAAATCTGCCCATTTCCTCACTGCAGTATGATCCCGGAGTTGGTATATTTAAGTTACGGGGGGGGGGTTGGGGGGTACAGCCTCCTAAGGTGGGGAGTGCAGGGGGGCACACCCCTCTGCATGAAAGTTTTGTTTGTAATTTTGTAGTTGTCATTCTTATTGCATATAAGATTCCCCACTGAATATTCATGTCGGTGCTGTGGTTATCGGTATGAATATTCAGTGGGTTTTGTTTGTGTTTTGGCTTTTGTTTAGTGGGCAGTTTAGTTGACAAGTTATTATTTTCTGTGTTTATATTTGTTTATACATGGTATATGTGTTTTTTATATGTTATTAATGTTGACCTAACTTTCTGGGATGTGTGTTTGTTATTGCTGGAGATGCTCGGAAGGTTTCCATTAAACTGTGTTTTGTAGCAGGTATGCCTATTTAAAGATACAGCGTACTGCTTTACAGGATGTGTTTTAACTGTGCATTGCATTATGTTGTTGTCTGTACTGGTCAGGTAAATGAAAGTCGGGTATCTGCAGTGTCAGTTTTTTAAATTTTCGGACATAATGTCAGTGTTTTGAAAGTCGGTGATATGGCATTTCGGTGTACTGAAGTAGACCCATACATATATCTACATATATATATATATATATATATATATATTTATATATGTGTATATATATATATATATATATATATATATATATATATATATATATATATATATATATATATAAAAGATATGTGTATATATATATATATATATATATATATATATATATATATATATATATATGTATATATATATGTACATATGCATATACATACAGAGAGTGAGAGCATCCCACTTCAATCTCATGTCTGTGTGCGCATGCACACACACACACACACACACACACACATAGATGTGCTCGACAATTACTGCCACTTTATTGTACCTGCACCTCTCTGATGTCTGAGTGTGATAAAAATAAATAAAAATAAGCAAAGATAAACAAATCATGGCCACTGTACTAATTTTCAGTTTGTTGTTGTTAGATACATATAGCACAACCCAGCAAATCTATCTCTCTCAGCCCCCCACACATATCAACTGATAACACCTACTTTATTGACTCTGTATACCTCAGATGTCTGACTGTAATCAAATGAATGAACAAATAAATGAGTAAATAAATAATGGTCACAGAAGTGCATTCACTTATTTATGTTTTTTTTTTACTGGGTTAGTCCCACAGGCCTAGTGGCCTCTTTTCAGGGGAGACCCAAGTTGGTATTCATACTGGATAAGGGAAATTTGGCCAGGGCACTGTGGGTGTTCCTCTACTCAGTAAGTAGTGTTGTGGTGCAATGGTGAGCAGGAAGCTGCAGTAGATCAAGAGGAGGTGATTGCAAGGTGGAGGTTTAAGTGCACTGCATTTCCTACAAATGGCTGTACAGAATGCGAGATGACTCATTGAGTAAAGTCTTACAGTATAACATGTTGGATAAAATTGCAACTACTGACAATATGGCAAAGGCCAGTGATTTTACCATAGATCTCGATCTAACTTTTTAGTTGGGGATTTCTTCACTTATACAGGGTGATATTGGAAGTTTGTGAAAAGTAAAACAGCTAACATCGACTGTAATATTAATTCCCAGCTACAGCAAGTGATATCAGGTATTGCTTCTGGTCAGAGGCCATTTGATAATATAGTGAGAATCAGGATAGAGGAACATGAGTGGCATTCTGCTGCCGGAGGCTTGGATTAATATAAACACTTATTAAGATTTAGATATCTTTGTGGGGGGGGGGATAATTATAACTTCTGTAAAATATTATATCCTCTTGGAGTAGTGACAATTGGATGGGTAATAGCTCTGGTTCACTTTAATATGGAAACAGTTTATCATGTTTGTTTAGGTATGGAAACAACTTTGCAAACTATAGTACAATCTGAGAAAAATCAGGCATGTGCACCAGGGTCAGACTTCATGTTACATGATATACATCTAAATAGAAAGCAGAAGGCACAAATCTGGTTAATAAAACATCTTTAACAGAGGACGTGCACACAAAACTGTTGAAACATTTAAACTGTGCATGGTTTGGAGAAAATAAAAGATAAACTGGAGCTCTGGCTGGGGATCTAGGAAGGTAATATGGTACATAAATGGAGACTGAAAACACACTGTTAATCAAATTTTTATACAAGATATTAGAAATGTCCTAAGATATGTAGGACAATGAAAGTACTGTTTTCTTTGTGGTAAAATGGAGCATTTTATTTAAGACTGTCCTGGTCTAGCATGTGAACAGTGTGGCTAAATAATATTGACAGCCCAGGTAGTGGACTACACTTTGGTTTACAAAGTCCTTTGAGCATGTGGGAAAAATAGTCAAATGCAAGTTTTGTAAAACAGAGCTGGAAGTAGTCACACAACCTGTTGCTGGGTATGATACAGTAATGGCAGAGGGCCCATATACTGAAAGGCATGATAATGTGGCCAGACTGCAGCATTGGGGATTGTGCAAATATTACAATATTGAAGTAGCTAAGAAATATTGGAAACATGATCCACAAAGCATTATAGAAAATGATGAAGTTTATATCACGTGGGATCACCCATTACCAGCAGATCAGAAAACAGATGTGAGAAAACCAAATATAGTAGTCCATGTAAAGAAGACAAAAATTGCATTCATCATTGAAATTGCTACACCCAGTGAGTACAGCATCTTACATACAGAGAGACACAAAGTCATAAAATACCAGGATTTGCAGGCAGAAATGAGGACAATGTGGAAGAAAAATAAAGAAGAAGAAGAAAGAAGTGGAAGAAAAATACCCAGACACTTCCAGTAGTAGTAGTAGGAGCAAGGGGTCTCACAATAAAGAATTCACAGTATTATTTGGATATACTACTGATATGTGTAACTCCATATGAATTAAAGAAGGAATCGTTTTATAGCACATTTTGGGTGCTGCAAAGAGCACTTTTGGCTAACATCAAAGTTTGAAACAATGCTAATTTAATGAACTTTAATCATACTTTGACTGAGGAGTGGGATCCATTCCCTTCATGGTACCAGAAACCCAAAAGGCTTACAGAAATTAAACTAAGAGAGTGACATCCAAAGGACCCCTTACTTTTTGAGAACGTTTTCTTAAAATACTTTCATGGTGACTTGAACCCAAGGCACCACTCAGCCTTAATAAGAATGAATGTCAGCTGTACCATGAATGTGACAGCTTCATATCTCAGAAACTCCTACTCTTGTGGGATAAATTCCACCCCTCAGTTAAGTTCAACATATCAATCCATTCTTTCAAAAAGAAGCGGGCTGTCTGCATGGCATCCTTAAGTTCCAAACTGGATTCAGAAGCATCAAGTTTCTATATGGCCAGTGTTCCCTGAGCTTGTTTGTCAAACCTAGTAATTTATCTGGCATATGAATATATTACCAATTTCATTTGCTTTGTTTTCTGTATTAATTGATTTATCCAAATTATTTTAAAATTTATATTATTGTCTTGTGCAACTTATCCATACTGCTGTGTTTTTTATTCAGTATCCCTTATATGTGTATTTCTTGACAGTTTTATCCTGCAATGTTAGTTAATAGCAAAAGTATTGTATTTGGCAGAACTATGTACCTACACTCTTTTCCTTCCAACTCCATGCTTTCATGATCCAAATTTTGAACTCTAGGCTGGGTTACAAAAGGAATTGGGCATTCAGTAATATGCCAAACTAAAGATGGTACTCCATAACTGGGTGAAAAAGATATGTCTGTGCCAGTCCCAATTCAACATTTGCTAAGGGGAACTGGCAAAGACCTATGCCTGATTCCAAAAGATGGGTTGGGTTCACCTCATTGAAAGAATTCAGTGTTAATGTAAGTCTGAAACAGTGGTAAAGCCGATTGAAATGAGTAGATTTCTTCGTGAGGTAGATGCTTCACTGGTATGTGGAAGTAGGTACTCCTATCAATAACAGGCAAGAAGCTGGGCTCCCTTCAGTATCTGTGCCTAGTTCTAAAAGGAAAGAATTGATAAGACTGTAGTACACTGGAAACAACTGAATAGAGACTGGAATGAATGTCCTTATCTGTTAACTATACAAATTTGTGCTAAACAGGTGTCAGTCTCTCCTTTATGGGCCAAGTCTGTTTGTACTTTTCAGAAAGAATTCTGCACATGCTGTAGTTTGGTTAAGAACGCTTTATTAGATGTTAAACAATAACAGTCTTGTAGAAATTTTGGAATGTTGGATAACAGTAACAGTGCTGATAAATATAACAGTGGTAATAAAAATATCCAAAGTTTCTGCATGTATTTTCTGATTCTCCTGAGTAATATAAACTTAAACAGTCTTTTCTTCCTGAATAGTATCATTAATGCTGGATATCTGACCTGACTTCGGTACTCAAGCTTGAGTGTCTGTACTGCAAAGACCTTTTGCATATCAGTCCAAAAGCTAACTTAACTGACTCAACTGACCATGTCTGAAATATTTCCTAATAATACCAAAACCCTGTAATGTTTTACACACCTCTTTAGCTTTGGTTTCTAAGCTTTGTCTTGCATGTGCCTCACAGTGCCTAACTGTCTATTCTTTATCTAGCATTCCATTGCAAGTACACATATCTTTCCCTTGAGAAAGGAACATTCTGCAGCTTTCTCTTGAGAACTGCTATTTCTGCACGTGCCTTGCTTAGCTAGCAAGATTATCTTTTCCTTTGTACTGAACTGTCTTTCCCTGAAACTGAATGCATACACGAAAACACACGTCTGGCTCTATATTTTCAGGCCTATTATTCTACCTTAAAGTACTGTAGTGAACTCACTAACAATAAAGTGAAAACCCACAGTCTAACAGCTCTTTCTGAGATCTGTGATGAAAGTTTACAGGGACCTTTTTTGTAATTACCACATTACTGTATTACCAACTACTGAAAATCTGATTTGAATATACATGCTTTATGCCACCTCACTCATTATCTGCAAATGTGTCCTGATAAATAGTAGTGTCCTTTATGGTCTCAGAGGTACTACTAGCTAATACCTCCAGCAAATTGGCTAATTTACGTAATTCCCAAATAGCTTTAACAGCTCCATATGCAGGAAATATACTTGCTCCGGCTGTTACCCATTACCTAGATACATATTCCTTAGAGTTTTTAAGTCTAAGTTCTGATGTATGTCTGATATACCTAAAAACCTGCACATTATTCTGTAAATCAATGTCTTTTAATTCTGTGGTTTCTAAAATTGATTAGGCCAGGTAATTTGTTCATCTCTGCTGCTCCAGAAACAGCATGGAGAAAATCCCATACACATCCTCAGCCTGTCTCTGTGAGACTTCAGTTAAGTTAGACAGAGTACAAACTGTTAACCTGCCTATTTTTCTTCCCTATCGCATGCTGCAATGGTAAAATTACACTGTCTATTGCCTGTGTTTCCTACCTTATGAATTGGTGCCTTTCTGTAACCATGATGTCTCTCTGTTATAGCAAATAAAACCTTTCCCTGTTTTCCATAGATTTATATCATCAAACATTGGACTGTTTAGTCCATTTTCTTTTTTATTCTATAGCTTCTCAAGTATGATGGCTATTTTCTGAAGACTAACTGAAATCAACACTAGAAGGGATACCTTTATAATTGGTATTGAAGCATAGTTACCATATACTGTATTAACATATGTCTGTAAATTTTTAGCTAGATTTGTTAATAATTTTATTTGCCTTTTTAATTTGTATGCGTTATAATAGATGCCTGCGGTCTAAATTTGTGTCTTAAATATCTTGTAAGTATTTATGAGCTATAATAGTTTACTAAAACCTGTGCTTTCTGTATTTTAGATCGATACCTTTGCGTACTCTGTCAGTGTCCTTTTAACTTTCTGTCTAATGTACAATTATGTAAAGTGCACTGTAATGTGTAAATTAATTAACAAATTAAGCATGTCTTGTTATGCCTTGAGTATATTAAATAACTATTACTACCTATTTCAGATAACCTATTTTAATAAGCCTGTTACAAAGAAATTCTGTCACTTTACCCCTAAACTAATGACTGAATCGTGTGCAGTATGATGAAATTGCATGTTGTAACTGAGTAGGAATGTCGTATTCTGAGCTTTGAAATTTACATTAAAGTGATACTTATTTATACTGAACATTTTAAATAGCTGTGTATAAATGTTATATTCTGGAAACTAACTAAACTAATACTAAAAGAATGCCTTTTGCCAGTGTTACCTGAACACAGATAAAAGCATAACTAAAAACTGGTAAATGTTATATTCTGGAAACTAAACTATTAGTACCTTTTTTGTCAGTATTACCTGAGCATAGATAAAAACATAAACTGATAAAAACATAAACTGAAAACTAACACTGTTATACAACTGTCTGAAAATGTGACAGCATTTACATACCTGCTTTAACTCCAGTTTACATAAATGCACATCTGTTGTATTCAGTTTTTCTGCAGATAGTCGACTTGTGCACCACAGATCTTGCCAAGTTTAGGCCTTACTCTGCATTGTCCCAGTCACTGCTGAGTTATTGGAGGCTGTTTTAATGTTCACATGCCCTTTTCTGTGTCCTTTTTTTCTTTCAGCCTTCCAAACCTCCTATTTTCCATCTCTTGTGCAAGGCTTGGGTGACTCATGTTTTTGACTGTATTTAAAATCAACCTAGAAATTATTACTGCAAAGCACAAAAAAAAAAAAAAAAAAAAACAATATCAGGTCCTTAAACTAACATTTGCAGCTTTAACAATTTAAAATTGAGCATTGCTTGCTGCCCTGACTTTAGCTACATTTTTTTCTGTATAAAATAAACATATGCTGCTAATAAATTCTTGTAAGTCTGTAAGCAAACAGATAATGTACTATAGTAGACTAAACCAATGTTACTAATAAATACATTGCTTGTTGCCCTGACTTTATTTACATTTTTCTGCATGAAATAAACATAAACCCCCGGATTCTCAAAAGCTTGCATGGCGTGCATGATTAATGTATGAGGTGATGTTGGCAATATGGAGGCAGAGCGATCCACGTATGTGCTCATTTGACTTGCACGAGCGCACTTGCACTAGTCCTGCACGTTCCCAGCCCCCATATGCAAATTACCCCATTTGCAGGTGAAAACCATGCAAATGAGGTAAATCTGCTATCCAGGAAGCTGGAATCAGGCCGTGCAGGATTAGCGTAATTAGCAGAAATGTACTCGGTTAGTAACCGAGTACGGTTCTGCAAAATCCAAAACGGAGACATGACAGCTCCAAATAAAGGCTGCATATCATTGAGGAAGCATGCCAATGGCCAAGTATAAGGCCATTGGCATTGCAAACAATGCAAAATGTAAAAAGTACAACTTTTATTTTATTTCCACCGATCACGGCTGTTTAAGCATAGGGCAGCGGCGCACAAATGGGATCTGTGGGAAAATAAGAAAATAAACCTAAAACAAGCATTCTAACTAAAATCAGTATTCTGCCATGCAAGTCAATGGCAGGCAAAAGAGAACCTGGCCAGTGAATAGTGGTTGCTAAGGGGGGAGGCTCAGTGTGACATATGTAACTATGCATTAGCAGGCAATCCTATGCAAATGAGGGGAAGGATAGTGAATCCCAGTTTTCTCCAGCATGTGAGGCAGGTCCCAACAATGTAAGATTATGAATAGCCGAGTGCAAGACTAGGAGGTAGGTGACATCATGGGTGGGTGTGTAAGTGGATTGGAGCCCCATGGCTCGGGTTTGATCCTAGCTTAGCACAGCTAAGCTAGGGGGTGTGTCTAAACCTGCCTAGCACTTTTGACAAAGTGTAAGTGGGTGCGTGCGCCGCACACCGGGATTTACAGGAAGAAAAAGGAAGTTAAACCAGGAAATAGCAGCAGTGTGCACATTGGAGTACTCCAATTGTGTGGCGCGCCCCCGGGCTGAAACAGAAGGGCAATGTGAAGGGGAAACAGCAATAGGAAGGTAATCAAGGGGTACTAGCTTAGCTGCCAGGTGAAACGTATCGGAACCAGCCAATTACACAGGCAGCAGACCAGCCCAGTCCAGAACACTACTATAAACTATGTAAACACCTATTCCTCTGGTTTTTCCCACACACTACACCATCGGTGTAAACAAGCGGGGAACTTTTAACACTCATAACAGCAAAATGTTAGGGGCTGCAATAGCTATCATACAACTTGTGGAAGAGGCTGAGGGTGGTGAGGATGTGAATGCTGCCAACTAACCCACATTGAGGAGACGGAGAACAGTCTACAGACCCAGGGTAACCTACCAAGGGATACATGAGCTGGAGATAGTGGAGTGCTATAGGGTGAACAGGGACCTCCTACAGCAAATTGTGGAGCTGTGCCGGCCACGCCTCACACACAGAAGTAACAGAGGGGAACCCATCCCAATGGACACCAAGGTATGTGTAGGCCTAAGAATACTAGCTACAGGTACCTTCCAAAGGCCAACTGGGGATATGATGGGGATTTCACAGGCATCAGCATCCAGGGTACTCCACCAGTTCCTGGATGCCATGTCAGCACATGTCGGTGAGCACGTATATTTCCCCATCACCCATGAGGCATTGGCCAGCAATATGTACCTCTTCCACAAATAGAAGAATACCCTGAAGTAGTGGGTGCAATAGACTGCATGCACATATGCATCAAACCACTACCCGGTGAGCAGGGTAGGGTCTACATCAACCACAAGGGCTTCCCCTCTATCAACTGCCAGGTCATGTGTGATGCAGAGGGCATAATACTAAACATGTGTGCTGGCTGCCCTGGAAGCTATCACGATTCCCACATCTGGCATCTGACACAGCTGTACCAGAAATTTGCCAATGGGAACATCCCACATGGTCACCTAATGGAGGATGCTGGATACGCACTGGAGCTGTGGCTGATGACACCCATCAGAAATGCACACACACCCAAACAAGAACTCCATAATGAGGCACACGCACAAACAAGAATCATAATAGAGCATGTGTTTGGGATGCTCAAGTCACAGTTCCGGTGCCTGGACACATCCGGTGGAGCCTTGCAGTACTGACCAACTACATGTACCCAAATCGTCCTTGTATGTGCCATGTTACACAATATGATCTTGCGAAAACAGTTGCAGCAGGAGCAGCATGGGGCAGTGCCACACAGCCCCCACCATTGCCAAGGCCTGCACAGGCACAGAGTGACTCGGAGGAGGAACAACCTGAGCCTGCCTCAGTAGGCAGAAGGAGGTGTGCCCAGTATGCCCTGGCCCTGGCAAAGAGGCAACGCATAGCACATACCCTGACATGGGAGGGACCAATAGCACCTCTCTCTCTGACTCTCACATAGAGTAAAAGGGATACCAAACATTACACTACCTGTGCCTAACCATGCGTATGGAGTGTACTATGTGCCTCTGACATAGGCAGCCCTGCAGCACCACTCTCAATACTGGGACACTCACAAGATAAGAGACTCACACATGCCAATCAGGAGGGGGGGGGGGTCACATACCCAACAACAGTCACGGCCAGCAGGACAGGTGTAGTCAAACACAAACAAATGCTGTACTATGGCCTCTGAATGAGGGCTATGGGTAACCACCCCCCAGGCCTACACAGACAGACTACAGCAGGCCAGGTAGTGGGAAGTCAGTTGTGAAGGCTAGGAAGTCAGAAACTAATGTGTAAGTAATCTATAGATAAGAACTATAGTACACTGGTATGCCCTAGCCAGCACGATAGGTAAGGCTACAGACTGAAATGTAGGACTTGACATACCAGTACAGTCCTAGCAAATGTGTACAAGTGTCAGGTGTGTCCCCCCCATCCTACGTAGACAGATAGTAACAGTCAGGTGTGCCCTCCCAACTCCTGTGTAGAAATGTAGAAATAGCCAGGTGTGTCCTCCCCCCTTCCTACATAGAAATATATTAACAGTCAGGTGTGCCCCCCAATCCTGTGTAGAAACATAGAAATAGTCAGGTGTTCCTCCCTGCTATGCAGACATGTAGCAACAGTCAATGCCAAATGATCAATGGATACCCTGCAGACACAGCATGCTACCTGTCAGCGTACAAAACAAAGGTCAGCACTGCAGTACAACTACCTGGACTTGATCCACACATGCAATACAGGCGGCCTTACTGGGCATGCTCACACACACAGAGAAATGAAGGCAATGTCAGTCAACGACATACTGAAAGGTCATACTGGGCATGCTCACACACTTAAACACATGAAGGCCATGTCTGCAAACATCAGTGGACCAGACATATCTGGCAGTTGCAAATGTTAGTGCAGACACTTGTCAGTATGCACCACTCATGCCTTGCACACACAGTGGATAGGAATACAGACATATATGTAAGGACAACACACTATAATAAGCCAAAGGTAGATGGACATAGATGTGTGGAAGAGGGTGATCGTGACAAGGAGCCATCCAGGCCTGTCCCACCCAGCACACAGCCAAAGGGCCCCAAACACATGAGGTGCAGATGTCACTCACTGCAGATACTAGCGACCAGTACCTGTCAGCACCACAGACTATGTGGTGCACATGCCAGCTGTGCAACATGACTGTACAAGGAAGTAGTCATCTAGTAGCTGTATACACATACCTGTGACATATGACCCCATGTGTGGCCCCATGTGGCGTGTCCAAGGGCGCCCGCAGGCAGGTGCAAGGGCGTGCACTTGCACCCCCCTGGAATCCGCTGACAAGTTAATCTTCTAATTTAAAAAAAAAAGTTTTTTGGGGCGTTCTTCTTTAAGAAGTCCAGTCGCAGGCGTGCTGACATCATCGCGCGCAGTTTGAGAGCTAAATGGACAGTTTAGAGGATGCTGTGACATCATCGCGCGGGAACTGAAATGGACAGTTTACAGGACTTTATTGAAGATGGGACCCTTGCAAGCGAGCGGGAACTGAAATGAAGATGGGACCCTTGCAAGCGAGCGGGAACTGAAATGGACGGAAGATGGGACGCTTTAGTGGAGCGGGAACTGAAACAGGCAGCTTTAGTAAGGTAGGTGTGTGTGGGAACTGAAATGGGTGGCTTTAGTAAGGTAGCTGTATGTGTGGGAACTGAATCGGGCGATTTTAGTAAGGTAGGTGTGTGTGTGGGAACTGAAACGGGCGGTTTTAGTAAGGTGTGTATGTGTGTGTGTAAAATGCCCTAGGACTCAGGTTGATAAGTTTGCTCTGTACATACCACCACATGTGTAGTAATGTACTGCTCTTCAGATATGTATAATATGCCTCAATTGTTATTTTATAACCAAATAATATTGCTTATGATTAATTTCCTCGCCTGAATATCACAAAACTGTCAGGGTGTACAAGAGCCTGGAAAGTCACGCATAGCTAAAAACAGATGGCTTGTAAGGAAAATAACTCTCCTCAATTAACACTGAATGTCGTGCTACATAATTGACAAACTCAAATTATGTAACATGCAAGTACAGTCACACAATTTACCCTGGGATCATTTAAGTGTTTCTTACATTCCCTTTAAGACCTTAAACGCCCCTAAGCACAAATGGTTATCTTGGTGGAAAGGCGTGAATTCAAAACATGCAAGCCTTCATGCATGAGGGTGACATCACTCGCTGGAAAAAAAAAGATACATTAACTCTTGCCTTCTCCTGGAAACATATAACAAGTGCAAGTAAAAGGGGTTTCTCTGTCCCCAGGTTTAAGAAGTACAGCATTCACAGAGTTCTGTAAAGTGCTCCAACTGGCAGGAGAGGCACCTCAGCGGGATCGTGCTGTCTAATGACGTGCGCGGAGTTTGATGCTGGTGCAGACAACAGCTCCACCCAAAAAAGCCCGGCCACAGCAACAGACGCTCACTGCCAAACATGGCGTTTACCGTGTAATCGACGTGGGCTCCTGCCCTGTACCGTACATTAACAAATCATGTTGACAGTGGCTGTCCTTCTTTCTACACCTTTCTAAGTGCAGAACAGACAAGATTGAAGGCGATCCCTCTTCTGTTGCCTGTCATATAAAAACACAGTGGGACTAGAGTGGGAGTTACATGGTGGTGGGTAGAGAATAAGGCTTGAACCCTGTACCTTGGGCCCAAGTGGCAAGAGCCTGAATTCCCTACTCACCACCATTTGTAAAAATGTTGCAGGTTTTTCCCTCATACTTTTTCTGTTCCTCATAAAATCTGTGGTTTCTGTATTTGTGTCCTTGTTGCCTGACAGCTACATGTTCTCTTGTTTGATTCTTGGCTGTCTGGAGTGTTTCTCCCTGGGCCTCTGCTAAAAATTAGCTTATTTTCCAAGTCAGACTTTCCTGGTTAACAAATGTTAAACAAAATGGGCACTCATTTCAATATCAGACTTCATAGTCTTCAGAAAGTGCATGGTAACAAAAGCTTTTATACTAGCAATTTTTTAAGTGTACAAGATGGATATTTAAAATGTATCCCTGTCTTTGGGACTGTATCCCCCCCCCCTATTATTGGCTTCATCCAGGCTTTGTGCTAAGGTTGAGAGCTATGGTAAGAAATGAATTCACTGAATATGTTTGGGGGCTGTATTCACCCAGTATTGGCTTTGTTCAGGTATTTATTGGCTTCATCCAGGTTTTGTGCTAAGGTTGAGAGCTACGGTAAGAACTGAATTCACTGAATATGTTTGGGGCTATATTCCCCATTAAAGGCTTTGTCCGGGTGCTTTTGCTAAGAGGTTGAGAGCTGTGGTAGAACTGAATTCACTGAATGTTTGGGGCTGTATTCGCCATTATTGGCTTTGTTCAGGTATTTTGTGCTAAGAGGTTGACAGCTGTGCTATGGTGAGAACTGAATTCACTAAATGGTAGCCATTTAAGTTTCAGTCTTCCTCTTTCACAAAACAGCTGATTTGGCATAGTGGTATGTTGCTCTGACTGTTTTGCACAGGGTCCCCTGGGTTCAAGACGTGGCAGTGAAATGTATGGTGGTAACGCAGCATTTTATTCTAGCAACTTTCCAACATTATACAAGCAATGTTTAAAATGTGTCCCTGGTTTCTGGCCTTTTGGCCCCCCCCAATAAATTTTGGCTTTTCCAGATTTCTTGTGCTGCAAAGTTCAGAGATACAGCTGAGTGTCGAGTAGATTTTACGAGCTGAGAGCTGCAGGGGAGCAAACGTTTAGTGCTGCTTATGTTTGGTCTGCTTGCATTGTTAATAGCACAACAGATAGTGTCCTTGCTTTTGATGCTGAAGGCTGTGGGTTCTACTCCCACAGTAGGTAGATGCATTGCTGATACTGTACTGTGTTGTAAAGGGGGTGGATGCTGCAGTCCTTTTGGTAAAGATACCTAGTAACTATGAACCTGTTATCAGTTTGCTATCCATTCCCTATTGCGGTATTACTAGCTTATCATTTTTTTTATTGCATGCAACAAAGGCAATTTATTCTTCAAGGGTAACAGGCACTTTATTTGTAGATTAAACAATGACATATAAAGCAGCAACCTCTTTATTAGTTACAAATTTCTTTAATGTGGATTTTACTACTTCAGAGATTGTGCATATTTTTACTGATACTGGTGGACTATAGAAGGTTGAGTAGACTTTTATGATGGAAATGTTCTGAATTGGGCAGTTTTGTCATTGGTGTATGCATTTTGTTTCATTGTTTACTGGAAAAATGTTCAAAACAATAAATTTAAAATGCCCTCTAACAACTGTACTGTATTGTACAAGGAATATAATGTAATACAGTCAGGAAGGTGTATCAAAGAGCATGTGTATGTTATGTTCGAGGGGCCTATGATTTTGAAGACAGCCCAGAGTTAATATTTGCCATTGGCAAAATGTATTTTCTCTGAAAGTGGGTTTCAGTGCTGTTTCAATGCATGTGAGTTTCAAGGGCGGAGAAGTTTTAATGTTAGTCTATTTTCATTGTGAGACTGCATTGCTTTAACAGATATGTATTAGGGTTTGTGTTGTAAAATACAAAATAAAACTTTCAAATGAAATCCTAAATCATCGCAGAAGTAAAGCAGTATGCACATTAGTGTTTATGATAAATGGGGCAAAATAACCAAGGAATGGGACATTGGAATGGCTGCAGGGGAGGCTCCATTTGACCATGATTTTGTGAGGGGTAGCAAACTCAGACGGCCCCGGTTGAACTATACCTCACAGTTGTCCATATCTTTGCAGAATGAATAGATATTTGCTGCTTATTTTGGTTTGTTCCTCAAATTTGTGGTTTTCTAGCAAATCATTTAGGAATGAAGCCATTAAATGACAGACATTGAGTTTCAGATGTCATAACCTTCAGAAAAATGCATGCTAATGCAAGACTGCCTTTAAGTTTATACAAGAGCAATTTTTAGTAGTGTTTGTATGTTCCCCAATCTATTTGGCCTTGTTCAGATTTCCTGCATTAAGAGGTTGAGAGGTACGTGCAAATCACTTTGTAGATTAGGAATATCCAAACATCTCAATTGTCCCCAATTCTGGCTCAAAATGTTGCTCTCCCTAATAATCCCTCCTCCAAAATGGCAATTTTGGAAGAAAATGTGGAGGGTTTACAATTATATATAACTGTAATGATCAGTTATAGATTACCTTTATTTCAGAAATGCATGTGGATGCTCTTATTTTGTTAGCTGCTTCAAGTTAACTGTTAATATTAAAAGGTGTCCCTTTTTGACAGGTATTTTGCATCACATTTTGGTCCGTTTTCATAAAATTGTGGTTTTCTGGCAAATTAGTGGCAAGTCATTAAAGATTGAAGTTAGAAAATAATGGCAGACATTTGAGTTTCAGATTTTATACCCTTCAGAAAATTTGTACTAATGCAAGATCTACCTGTTCTAGTTAAGTTAATAAGAGCAATATTTAAAATTGGCCTTATTTTTGGGCTTGTGCCCCACTTCTAGTTCTATGTATGGCTTTGTCCAGATTTCTTGCTCTGAAGTTGAGAGGTATGAGTGTCAGATCCATCACTGTCAGCCAGAGACATTTCAAATTGTGACATACTTATTGCACCCCACCCTCCATTGTAGTGGCTCTGGATGTGTCCATGGAAGGCAAGGAGCAGTTATGCAGTGTAAGTGTGCAGACTATTCCCCCATTCAAAGTAGATCACAAATACGACCGTGGCTTTTCATCTGTCTTTGATTTTGCAAAATGTTCTGGTTTTCTATCAGATTATTGTACTGTTGATTTATGCTTCTTATTCAGGAGCTGTATGCTGTCACAGTGCCCTGTTGCTCTGTTTAAGTAGCCATGGTTTAATGAACATCAGGCAAGCTTGTCGGAGATTGTAAGATGCAAGTAAGCTTTAGTAAGCTTGTCGGACATTGTAAGCATTAGTAAGCATATTGTTAAAGAATTACCAGTATTGAAAGCCTTTTCGTTGTTGCCAGGCAGAGAATATTTACATGACTAGATAATGTATAAGCCTTTGGTATTGAAATGCATATGACAGTATTTTATTTATTTATTTTATTTGCAGTTGGTTTGCCAGGATAGTCCATTGGGCCAAATGAACCTGTTTTCAATGGAGTCCTGGAGAGAAAAGCTCCAAAACTAAGTAGGTTATTAATAGATATACAAATTATACAATTACACAGAAGTTAATCATACAAGAAATAACAATTTGCAAATAATACAACAAAAACTAGAGTGAGTACAATCTAGTGATGAAATTAATAGGTAATACAGACTAAAGGGACATTTAGCACAAAAGCACTGAGAAATAACAACATATTTGGAAGCATTTCATGACAATACTGAGGAATAATAACATATTAGGAAGCAATGCACAAAAGTACTGAGAAGTAATAACGTATTAGGGAAGCAATACTTAGGAAGTGTGGCCTAGTATATTCTTTCCGATTATTGTAGGAATAATATGTATGAGTTAGGGTGGGTAACTGGGAAAGTTGCAGGAGGAAACAGAGGAAGAAGGAAGATGGAGTTTGCAAGTGTTAGTTA
The DNA here is from genome assembly GCF_019279795.1 of Protopterus annectens. Classification (NCBI taxonomy): domain Eukaryota; kingdom Metazoa; phylum Chordata; order Ceratodontiformes; family Protopteridae; genus Protopterus; species Protopterus annectens. Next base: position 679,888,325 of record NC_056743.1, on the reverse strand, counting down.
TGTGGGGTGGGAGCAAGAGCATTCCCACTGGGATACTAGATGTGAGTGAAGAGATCTTTTAAATATAAAATGGTTGGGGGTGGTGCGAATGGAAGGTGGTAGGGAGTTCCAAAGGCGTGCAAGGCCATAAGACAGAATTTTGCCTGGGGGACGAGTTGGTTTATATACTTCTAATAGATTTTGATTGTTGGACCTTAATACTCTAGCAGGAAGGTGCATTTTAAAGGCTGATGAAAGGGAGGGACAAAGGGAGGGGTTGAAAATGAGCTTATGTGCAAGATTTAGTTGAGTATATGTGAGATAACTGGGTAGCTCTAGCCATTTTAGTTTTTGGAGAGAGGAACAGTGGTGGGTGGAGGACTTGTGGCTGGTAGCGAACTTGGCAATTTTGTCGTAGCAAGAGGAAAGTTGTGTTTTTAGAGAGGTCTGTACATTAGTTAGGAGTGGAGCTCCATAGAGAAGGGAGGGGATAAGAAATGAGGTAGAGAGGGTGATTTTGGTAGCAGGTGTAAGGTAATGATTTTGTCGGTAAAGCATACCTAGTTTTTGATGGGTTTTCTTGATATTTAACTGTAGGTGGGAGTTAAATTTGAGCTGGTTATCAATTTGGACCCCAAGTAACTTGGTCTCGGACACCAGTTCCAGGGGTATATTATTTTGACTAGAGATGTGGAATGTGTTTATATTGAAAGAAGTTGCCTTAGAGGGGGTGAATAACATTAATTTGGTTTTAGAGGCATTGAGTGCTAGGTGATTCCTTTTCATCCATTGCTCAGTTGTTGTAAAAGCATCTTGAGTCAGTTTTAGGAGTGAGGGGATAGAGGTGGCAGCGCAGATAATAGCAGAATCATCGGCATATTGGATTATGTCTGAGAATGGGATAGAGTTGCGGAAATCATTTATAAAGATATTGAAGAGAAGGGGACCCAGTATAGAGCCCTGGGGTACCCCAGTAGGAGTATTTAGAAATGAGGAGGTGGCCTTTTTCCATTTGACTGCTTGAGATCTGTTAGATAAGTAGCTGGAGAACCAGTTAAAGGAGGAGGGAGATAGGTTAAGTTTAGAAAGTTTAGTTAGTAGCAGGCTGTGAGAGTGTCAAAGGCCTTAGAGAGGTCGAGTAGTAGGGTAGAAACAATTTGGCCAGAGTCACGGGCTTTATTTACAGTTTCAAGGAAGGAGAGGAGGGCGGTCATAGTGCTATGATGTGATCTGAATCCATGTGTGGGAGTTAGTAGGTGATTATCTAAGAGATGTGGAAGGAGTTGTAGTTGGATACACTTTTCTAGGAGTTTAGAGATGGGGACAGAATAGCGATGGGGAAATTAGTAACATTGTTGTTGTTGCCACCTTTATGTAGAGGTATGATAAAGGCCCTTTTCCAGACTTGGGGTACTATACATTCTTGGATAGAGCGGTTGATTAAAATGCTAATAGGGTAAGCGATTGCTTCAGCAGCCTTGCTAAGAAAGTAAGAAGGGATGTTATCAGGAGCATTGGTGCATGGCTTCAGTTTCATAAGGAGTTTCTTTATAGTAGAAGTGGGTATAGGTTTAAATGAGAAAAAAGGAGTGTGAAGAGGGAAAATTGGGGGCAGATGAAGCTGATGAAGTAGTAGGAGTAGGAGAAGGAGTGGAGAGATGGGAGTTAGCAGATGGGAATGAGGAAGTAGTAGCAGAGTAGGGTAGAGATGGCTGGGGATGGTAAGGGAGTTTTGGAGAATGTAGTGGTGTTAAAGAAAGATGACGTTAATTTGGAAATGGATTCAATGAAAAGAGTTAAATTGGGTAGCCAAGTCTTGGTCAGGAGCGTTTGGGTCTGGGGTAGAGGTATCTGGTTTGCTGGGGTTAAGTAGAGTAGAGATACCTTTCCAAAATTTCTGAGGGTTTGATTTTATTATTGTTTTGAAGTGTGGAAAAGTAGTTTTGTCAGTCGAAGATTATGAGCTTTTTTACCTTATTTCGAAGTATTTTATATTCATTGTAATAAAAGGACAGGATTACAGTATTTTCAGAAGCTCATTACATTTTATTGGAGACCAGTGTCTGTGTGTTAGTACACTTGTAGTTGGGTGGCTTTAATGGTATATGGTAAATAAGCATTGCTACCTTACTTAAAAGCCAAGCCCTGCAACAACTAGCTCCACACTGAAGTCAAAACACAATAGCTCTGGTGGGTAAATGTACTCTGTAGTAATCAAAAAAGGCAAATGTTTAAAATAACTACAGCTTATGTGCAAACACAATATGTAGTGATGAAACAATGCTCTGCTAAAAATGCTTTAATGCTCCACATTGCTGAGCTGCAGATCAGTTATCACTGGCTACCAGGATTTCACCAACTTCAGCTCAAGCACGGTGCCGTTCAGTGCAACCTTCCCAGAACTAATTCAAGTATGACCAGAATTATTTGGTGTGTGTATAAGAGGGAGGTAGCATACCCCTCAGCTGTCCAGATTTTTGCCCCATATTCCTCCTAAAAAGGATTGAAGTTGCTAAATAATGAGACATTTCAGTTTTAGATAGTATGCATTTTTCTAAATGACATGACAACACAAATCCTGTTACTCTTGCAATTTTCTAAGTTTCTGAGAGCCATATTTATAATCTGTCCCTATTTATTTTAGGCTTTGTCCAGATTTCTTGCACTAAGGTTGAGGCCTTGAGGGGTGTGGTATGTTTGTGAGAGAAAGTGAAATGCCCAAGTTAGAGTTAGCAGGTGGAATTTTCAAGTGCATTTTCAAGGAACTGTGAGTTTTAAGGGAAGCTAAGTTCACTGCTGCTCATGCCAAGTCTATTTACAATGTGCAACTGTTTTGTTTAGCAAATGGTATCTCTATTGTGGTATAAAGTTTTAAAGCTATGTTAGTAGCACCACAAGTAGAATACTTGCATCTTAATGTAAAGGCTTGAGGTTCTATTCCTACAGCATATACATTTGTATGCTGCAGTCCACAGGATGTCCTCCTTTGGATGAGATGCCTAATAACTATGAACCTGTTTTTCAGCTTGTCATCCATTTTCTATTGCAATATACCAGCTTACCATTTTTTTAATTTAACATAGGCAATTTATTCTTTGACGGCAGCAGGCACTGAATTTGTAGATGAAACACTGAAATATACAGTTGTTTTCTAGCAACAACATCTTCATTAGTTTCAGATATCTTTAATGTGGAATTATTCAGATTACTTTTACTTCAGCAGAGACATTCAAACAAGTGTTGCTGTATAATACAAGGGATATAATTCAATTATATATTATAATTAATACAATCAGGTAAATCAAATAACTTTTGCATGGCCCTAACGGTGTGCAAGGAGCCTATTGCTTGAAAACAGTTCAAAGGTAAATAACCTGCCACTGGCCAGATGCATTTTCTTTGAATGTGGGTTTCAATGCTGTTTCATTGAATGTGAGTTTCAAAAGTAGAGAAGCTTTAATGCCAAGTCTGTTTTCATTGTAAGACTATTGGTTTGTTTAGGATTAGTAAATGTCTCAGTGTTTGGGCTATAATGTTTGAAATAAAAGTTGTAAATTAAATCCAACTGCCTGTAATCATTGTAGAACTAAAGCATAAAACAGTATGCACACAGATTTGAACAGTGTCTACAGTAAATGGGGAGAAATAGCCAAGTAATGGGACACTGGAATGCCCGTGTGGGCGGGGCTTGGGGTGGGTGGACTTGGGCGGGGCTGTGTTGGCAGGGGGCGGGGTGAGCTATGTGGGTGGGGCTCTGGGTTTGCACCCCCCTGCAAAAAATCCTGCGGGCTCCCTTGGGCGTGTCACCCCTAAATGAATGGGCTATGGCCCATGCACACACCACCAACCCCATAGCGCTACTATGACAAGCCTACTGAGGTCATCCAATGTGAAATACACCTTTGGGAGAATTGTAGCCCAATAGTCTCTGCGGCATGTCCCATAACTGTATACTGCTGTAGTGTGATAAACTAGTTAGCTAGGAGTTCTAACCCCAGACCTGACAACTGTGTGTGTTTGTGTGTGTGTGTGTGTGTGTGTGTGTGTGTGTGTGTGTGTGTGTGTGTGTGTGTCTCTGACTGTGTAGAGAGCAATGCCTTTTAGGCTACTCACACTCCTTACAATTCATATACCCACCTTTGGCAAGGCTGCTGATATCACCCACCTAGAAATACACCTCTGGGAAGGTTTGTAGGCCAGTAATCTCCATAGCACGTCCTGTAACTGTGTACTGCTGTAGTGTGATAAAGTAGTTAGGTAGGAGGTCAAACCCCAGACTTGGCAACTGTGCATGTGTGAGTTTGTGTGTGTGTCTGTCTGTCTCTGACTGTGTAGATAGCAATGCCTTTTGGGCTACTCACAGTTCATATACCCACCTTTGGCAAGGCTGCTGATGCCACCCCCCTAGAAATACACCTCTAGGACGGTTGTAGCCCAATAATCTCCATAGCACATCCTGTAACTATGTACAGCTATAGTGTGATAAAGGAGTTAGGTTGGAGTTCTAACCCCACACCTGCCAACTGTGTGTGTTTGTGTACATATCTGACTGTGTAAAGAGCAATGCTATTTAGGGTACTCATACCCCTTACAATTCATATACCCAACTTTGGCAAGGCTGCTGATGTCACCCACCTAGAAATACACCTCTGGGAAGGCTGTAGCCCAGTAATCTCTGTAGTGTGATAAAGTAGTTAGGTAGGAGGACAAACCACAGACTTGGCAACTGTGCGTGTGTGAGTCTGTGTGTGCGTGTCTGACTGTGTAGAGAGCAATGCCTTTTAGGCTACTCACACTCTGTACAATTTATATACCCACCTTTGGCAAGGCTGCTGATGTCACCCACCTAGAAATACACCCCTGGGACAGTTGTAGCCCAGTAATCTCTGTAGTACATCTTGTAACTGTGTACAGCTATAGTGTGATAAAGGAGTTAGGTGGGAGTTCTAACCCCAGACCTGCCAACTGTGTGTTTGTGTGCATATCTGACTGTGTAGAGAGCAATGCTTTTTAGGGTACTCACACCCCTTACAATTCATATCCCCAACTTTGGCAGGGCTGTTGATGTCACCCACCTATAAATACACCTCTGGGACAGTTGTAGCCCAGTAATCTCCTTAATATGTCCTGTAAATGTGTACGGCTATAGTGTGATAAAGCAGTTAGGTGGGAGTTCTAACCCCAGACCTGCCAACTGTGTGTGTTTTGTGTGCATGTCTGACTGTGTAAAGAGCAATGCTTTTTTGGGTACTTACACCCCTTACAATTCATATACCCAACTTTGGCAAGGCTGCTGATGTCACCCACCTAAAAATACACCTCTGGGATGACTCTAGCCCAGTAATCTCTGTAGTGCATCCCGTAACTGCATTCTGCTGTAGTGTGATAAAGTAGGTAGGAGGTCAAACCCCAGAGCTGGCAACTGTGCGTGTGTGAGTCTGTGTGTGTGTGTGTGTGTGTGTGTGTGTGTGTGTGTGTGTGTGTGTGTGTGTGTGTGTGTGTGTGTGTGTGTGTGTCTGTCTGTCTGTCTCTGACGGTGTAGAGAGCAATGCCTTTTAGGCTACTCACACTCCGTACAATTCATATACCCACCTTTGGCAAGGCTGCTGATGTCACCCACCTAGAAATATACCTCTGGGACAATTGTAGTCCAGTAATCTCCGTAGCATGTCTTGTAACTGTGTACTGCTGTAGTGTAAATTAGAACTGTGGTAGGGTTCCATCCCCACCCATGGCAGTTCTGGATGTATTGTGTGTGCCACTGTCTGTGTAGGGAGCAATGCATTTTAGGCTAGTCACTCCCAGTACATTTCAAATGCCCTACTTTGACAATCCTGCTGATGTCATTCATTGTGAAATACACCTTTGAGGAAGGAGTTCTCTAATAATCCCTGTGGTGCGTCCTATAACAGCTCCATGCTGTAATGTGATATAGACCTCTGTTAGGGGTTCTATACCCACACATGTCAGTTGTGGATGTTTTGTGTGTGTCACTGTCTGTGTAGGGAGCAATGCATTGTAGGCTAGTCACTTGCAGTACATTTCAAATGCCCTACTTTGGCAAACCTGCTGGTCAGTAATTTTGAAATACACTTTTGGGGAAGGAGTATGCCAGTAATGTCTGTGGTGTGTATTATAACTGCGTAGTGCTGTAGTGTAATAAACTAGTTAAGTAGGGGTTCTACTCCCAGACATGACAGGTGTGCATGTGTGTGTGTTTGTAACCCGTATCCTGTATAGAGGTGGTCGTGACTGTGTGATACCTATGGCCAATGTGTGGTGGGTTTTGCATATTTCTTATATGGTGGCCCTACTATATATTACAATGTCCACTGGACAGGGATAATAGATGTGAAATGGCTGAGAGGCTGGGGTGCAAAGCCATACCCATACATGTGACATCAAGGCCAGGCAATCACAGTTAGCAACCCCAGTATTACCCAGAGCATGCTCTCAATCCATGTCTCATACATACGCACATGCCTAGGCAACAGCCAATATGTGGGTAGTACACTGCTTATTGTCCATTGATAGTAACTATGGAGTGACAGCAGTGGGCTACAGAGGGCATGTCACCCTGTCCATCTGTCCAATATGCATGTACGTGCAGACAGTGCACCTCCCCCATGTTCCCCAATGGACACCTGCACCACCTGTGGTGCCATCACGTGTGACCCACAATGGAGATACCATGCCTGACAACATGCCTTGTATGGACAGATGCCACTGACACCAGGGAATGCTGTTATCATGCTCTCAATGTAGGTGCACAGTAAACCTGCTGGTCATTACCAGTTCCTGCCACAGGTGGGCAGGACTGGCACATCTGATGATAATCTGTGTTCACAACATGGGCCAGACACCCCAGGTACAGTTCCACATGTCACTGTACATGCATGTGGGAGGTGTGCACATCCCAGACACTGTCCATGTCATGGACTAAGGGACACATACATGGCAAGTGATGCACAGCATTGGCCACACACAATAGTCGCCCAGGTGACTGGATGGGGGATACAATACCCACCTGTGTGGGAAAATGCAGACACTACATCCCTAAGCCACAATGCAAACCACTGTCATGTGGCCTGATGCCAAGGTACACCCATCGCCTAGCCTTGTACAGCCATCTGGCACAGTCGAACACCACACACCCGTGCAGACATGCACGCATGCATGTCAGTACTGGCACACTGTGTGTTTTTGTGTGGGTTGTATGCTATGATCACATCCACACTCCCTACAACTCCCATGGGCATACTGCAGCATGCTGTCTGATGTCAGACACCTCTCCATACCTTTTGCCCATGCAACCCCCATATGACCTGTGTGGTGCATGTCATACCTGTACAGTGATGTGATGTGGCAATCCCACTACTGTTGAGTTGTACTCCTGGCCCTGCCAAGTGTGTCAATGTGTATGTGTCCCTGTGAGAGTGTGGCTGTGTTGACGCTGGCACCTGTTCATACAGACAGGCACATGTACGTCACCTTCCGTATAGCTACTGTATCCCTGTTGCAGATGTCACTCACCATCACATATATGTTCTGAGTGCTCCACAACAGGTAACCCATGTGGTGCATCCAATAACTTAATCGAACTGTGATAGCACTACATATTTGTCAGGGATTTGATACCCTGTGCTGGTAGGTGTGTGACACAAACATGCTTCAGTTTTTCTCTCCCACCCCTCCCTGACATGTCTTTGCCTCTGTCTGCCTCTCCCACCCAATCTCTGGTGAATGTGGAGACCTATACCTGCTTTGCTTAGGCAGCAGCATGTGTATTTTAAGTGATGCTCATGATCAGCTGATAACCTCTGCATGAATTGCAGCCCTCCCCTAGCTGATTACATGTGAAACAGCTGTGGTAACATTCCCATAGCCAATTGCATGGAAACACACTCCAATATCTAGGAACATCATGGTGGTGTTGGCCCTTTTCATCCACTGTGAGCAGGAACTAGATCTGTCATTTGGCAAACAGCATCTCAGATGGATTGGGGTTTACCTCTAACAACATACACTGTGGAAAGAGGGCAACAAACAGGAGGGGGATGTGCCTGACCTGACTACAGACTGTAAGTGCTGCTACACTGCTTTTGGATTAATGTTGGTTTAACAGTGTGTGGATATGGCTGCCGTACATGTCTCAATACCTGCCATGTCAGTTCCATGTTTATGAGGAATCCCCATCTGCAGGGTCATCTGCAGACTGGGCAGTGTTGTGTCTTTGGTTTCATGTGTCAACCACGGAGCATCTATCTGTGGACTGCAGAAGATAGTGTGAGGATTGCAGTCTGTAGATGGTGAAAGCTGTGATAGTCATTGATGTCATATCCCTCATAGGACATATGTTGCAACAATCCCTGTTACAACAGTAAATGTATGCAGTTATCACAGCAACATGTCAATATTGGCCCTGTGTATGTGCTTCCAGCCACACCTCTGTCAACCTTTGCACATATGTCGTGCATGAAGTGGTGCATATGTGCTGTACACCATAATTAGTGTCATCATATCTGATAACAAGCCAGTGATATATCTGACTGCTACACATGTTATGTACAGTAGGGGTTACATTTCATGACATTACCTGGACATTCTGTGGATGTTTGTACAGTATTGAGGTCTGTGTACGTATGGTGAATGTCGACAGTGTGTGCATTGTTAATATGTACCTTAGCCTGTGTACAGACTGTGGTAGATGTCATTGTTCTAGGTCCCGTCCTATCTGATGTTACATGCTGCTCCACTGCATGTTACCGTATTGGCTTACATGTTTGTAGGGCCATACACACACATGTCCCATAACACAGACAGCCATCAGATCAAACTGTGTAGCAGGCCAGTATATGTAGGGTCAGTCTGTGAGTGGCACATATGAGGATGGTGTCGAACAGATAGTCCATATACTGTAATATAATGGTAGCTAACCATATGTGGCTGTTGCTGTGTTGACATTGGCTGTGGTTATGCACTTTCACACAGGTGTATCTTACCCTATGCTGTGACATGCCTGTTGAGCCTGTTTTATATGCAGGTACATGTGCATTCCCCCATAGGAGATGTGGGCCAGTGTTGAGCCAGTCTGCCTGCAGCCTGCACAGTGCATTGTTACATGCCTAGCAGCTTAGTGTACTTACCCAGTGAGATGTCATGTGCAGATACTTGCCATATGTACCGCTGCCGGGCCTCCCTTAACAGTCATGTATGTCAGACAGAGCAGTGGGATATTGTGCAGATGTATGTCAATATCTAGTGGGTAGTATGTGGCCATGGGACCCCTGTACCAGCGGTCATTATCTGTCAGGCCAGACAGGGGTGTCTACATCCATATTGTCAGGCATGGTACACATGTTTAGCACTAAGGGCTTATGTGTATACCTCTGGACTGTACAGAGTGTGTCAGACTTTCTACATATATTGGCCAATATCTCTGCTGCAGTCCACAGCGGCATTACGTGCTAGCAGCAGTACTGTACAATGATGTCTTTAGGATGTCTGTCAGTAGCCAATGGCACACATGTTATAAGCAGATGTGACCTCCCACACACACCATGTCTGTGAAGACAATCCCAATAACAGTAGCAATAGTCTATTAGTATATATGCTATACATACCTGACATCCCCTTCAACTACAATATTGGGATCATAGGGGCTGGGGTTGGGCTACACTCCATAAACAGGACATATGGTGGAAATATATGTACATATACTTATCCAGATGGCCAGATTTATATGATTACACATGTGTACTACTCCCAATTACCACTGTCATGGCAACCACCCACTATAAATCCCCACATCATGTGTGCATCATCCCTTTACATTTCCTGTGTGAGGGACAACTGTCCTGTGTGTGTGCAGCAGTGTTATCAACAGCAGGTAGCAATACCTCTTACAGGAGAACTGGCACACTCAGGGCAGCCACATATTTGTCGGAGGATTAGGAACTACAGACAGACTGCGAGTAGAGTTGTGTTATGCTTTGTATAGTACTGGTGTTACAGGGTGTGTGTGTACATACTAGTTTACCTTGGAATGCAGTCTGTCTGCATAGCTCACAACTGTGGGCCTATCCTCTTGCTGGCCAGAGCTATGCCTATCATGTCTTGTCTGTCCACCACACAGGTCCTGTGTCAGATATTACACTGGCTGTGTGTGTGTTGAGTGCTATCGGTACATGGCTACATCCATGTCTGTTTCTAACCTCAATTCCCTGACTAAGGGTATGTTACAGACTATCCTGTAACACCAGCACCTTGCTTAGTTTATGGGAACAGTTGTCCACATATGCGCCTGTATTCCAGCCTCTGTCCATCACCTACCTACCAAGCTTTGCACATGTGTCATGCTGTCGGTGGTTGTTCTGTAGTGGGCTGTGAGTATATCACACTGCCATTGCTGCCATCAGTCCACTGCTGTTGTATACCCCACACATACGGTGGGGCTGGGACCATATATGTATGGGCATCACCTACACAATACATGTGTGCTCTTATGCACTGCCGAGGCCAGTGTATGTAACAGTGGTATATGGCCCTGTATTATTGAGTCTACGGGGGAGCACCATAAATAACCTAGGCTGTTACAAAATGTGGGGGTATCAGGGGTGAGCTGCCTTAAGGTATCTGGATGTACAGTACCATATACTTCACCTATATATACATTACTGACATGGATCTGGTTAATGCAGGCCTACTGCCCCCTGTCATACAAAGTGTTCTATTTGTCTATGTGCTCGTGCTGGTGACAGTTATGCCTTGTTATGTAGCAGTTACTACCCATGTGGTCACATGATGTCTTTACCACCTACTGAGTTTCTACAGTGTGTAGATAGAGGCTGCTGAACTATACACCTGCATTACATACTGTTGATTGTTTGGTATCCTGTGGCCCAGTTTGTCTTCAGTATTGTACAATGTGAAGGGCTTAGCCTGCACAGCAACAGTTGTGAACCTTTCCAGACTACTGTATTACTGTAACTGGTTCACAGTTGCATTACTCTGTTTATATGGTTGTCAGTGTCTGAACAGCTATATGACATGGCATATAGAACTGTAATAGTACACGATTAAAGGTTTCCATGTCTGCAAACCTGTGGGTGGTGTTTTTCCTATGACCTCTCATAGGTTCATAGGGAGGTACTAGGCTATCAGCCCAAGGGCCTACGTAAGCCTAGCCAACAAGGTTCCCTGGCTTATGCCACCCATGAAAGTTATTTTCCTGTGCCACTGTTGAGCAGAGACACAGAAGTGATCCCCTGGGTGTATTTCCTATTTTCCATCCACTCATCAAGATTTTTCTTGGAGAGTGCTAATGAAGAACTTTGCTTGACATAGATGGGTAGCCTGTTCCAGAGTGTGGGAAGTCTCTGGGACTGGAATCTATCCTTCCAGCCTGTCCTGTTTATTGTGGTGACAAGGTTTAGGTCCCTAGAGCATGTAGCTCGGAGGGATTGGGATTTCTTTAGGTGTAGCATGTCCAACAGCTCTGGGTTTGACATAGCTTTATATGTTAGGCAGAGATCACCTCGGAGGAGGCGATATGCTACAGAGTAAAGCTGGAGTTTTTTGAGGCGGTCAGTGTAGGGCATTTGTTTGAGGCAAGTAATCCTCTTTGTGAGGTACTTCTGTGGCCTTTCCAGCTGCTGCAGATGTCTTGTGATGTGCATTCCAAAAGGGGCGTTGTACTCTATAATGGGTCTAAAGAGTGTCGAGTAGAGGGGAACAATGACCTCTTTTTTCCTGGATGAGAACCCTTTTATGATGAGGTGTGCCATGTAGAAGTACTTCCTGACTACTATGGCGATGTGACTATCAAAGGAGATACTACTGTCCACCTGGGTACCAAGGTCTCTTATCATGCATTTGGTGTTAAGTAGATTGCTGCCTATGTGGTAGTTCATGGGTACAGAGTTTTTACCAAAGGGGATGACACTGCACTTTTTGGCATTGAGCTTGAGGCCATGGCTCTGACACCAGGCATCTGTCTCAGCGAGGCCCTTCTGTAGGATGTCCACATCATTTGGGGACTTGACTATGGCTCCTAGTTTGCAGTCATCTGCAAACTTCATTAGCCAGAGGCCTTCTTTGTTAGCCTGTACTTCAGAGAAGTAGATACCAAACAGGAGAGGTCCCAGTATGGAACCCTGTGGTACTCCACTTGTCATTGCTTTGAGGTTAGATTTGGAGTCTGCAACTTTTACAGTGTGGGTTCTGTCAGTGAGCCAGTTGGCAACCCATCTTGTGACGTTGGGATTTATACCTAGTTTAGTGAGTTTAGCTATAATTCCAGAATGGGGGATGGTGTCGAAAGCCTTGTCGAGGTCAAGATAGGCTGTGTGATCCACCTTACCCTCATCTACTGCTTTGGTGACTGCCTCAAAGAAGTCGATCAGGTTCAGGAGGCATGATCTGTCTTTCACAAACCCGAACTGGGTGGGATCCAGAGTTTGGAGGTTACCAATTTCTTTGTTTATGAGCTCCATGATGATATGTTCCATGGCCTTGCAGACCAAGCTCGTCAGGCTAATAGGTTGATAGTTCCCGGGATCAGTGGTGGCTCCCCCTTTGTGGAGTGTGATAACTGTTGCTGTGCACCATTCAGTGGGCACAAAGCCTGATGTGAGGCTATTATTGAACATGGTGCTTAAGTGGGGAGCCAGTTTGTTCTGAAGTTCGTGTAAAACGCAGCCTGGGATGTTGTCTGGTCCCATGGATGCTGTGTTTTTGGCTTTAGAAAGTGCAGCTTTTACCTGTGTAGTTGTGATTACAGGGATTCTGCATTCTTCCTGTATCGATATGGGCCTTTTAGGGGGTGAGAGGGTGGTAAAGTTAGCACTAAACCTATCTGCCAGGATATTGGCAATATCAGTTGAATCTGTAATTTTTGTGCCTTTGTGCTGTAACTCAGAGCAGATCTGGGTGTTGCCATCAAGATTCTTGACATAGCTATAGAATGCTTTGTGGTTGTCCTTGGAATTAGTTGTGATTTTGTTTTCGTAGCTAGCTTTGGAGGATCTTATAAGGGATCTCAGCATCTTACTGAGGCTGACCAGGGAGCTCCTCCATTCATGGGATTTTGCTCTCTTTTGCAACAGTTTCTTCCTTCTGTTGTACAGTTTGTTTATGGCAGGGGACCACCAGATTGGCTTCCTTTTTTTGGAGGATAGCGTCTTGGTTCTGTTTGGGATAGCATGATCCATGCACTCGTGTAAGTGCTTATAGAGTGCATTTGTGTAGGATTCAGCAGTTGTAACTGTATTGTCCATCTGTATGGGTGTCATGAAGTTCACCACTTCTGTCTTAAGAAGCATGAAGTTGGCTTTGGAGAAATTTTTTACTGTGGTTTCCTTAATGGGGGTGGGGGCTGGATGTGGATATCAAGGATGATTAGTTTATGGTCAGATCGGACCAATGAGGAGTTGACTTCAGGTGTGGAACACTGGTCACTCATGTTAGTAATGACTAGGTCTAGGATATTGTTGACCCTGGTGGGGGTGTGAATAAGATGATCCAGGGCATTGGAGTTTATGAATTCCAGAAAGCGTTGAGCTAAGGAGTTGGTACACAAGTAGTTTTCCCAGTTAATGTTGGGTTAGTTGAAGTCACCCATTATTAGGGTGTTTGGTTGAACCCTAATATTTTCCAGTACATCAAGAAAAGAGGAGTGGGAATCCTGGGGCATGGTGGGGATCTGTAGCAAGCTGCAGTTTAGATTGCAGTTTTGCCCAGAGCTAGTTGCACTTGGATAACCTCAGATGCATTATGCTGAGCAACTAGCCTGGAGGTGTGGATATCCTTAATGAATATGGACACACCTCCACCTTTGGTGTTTCGGTCCAGGTTACATGGCCGAAAAGTGTGGTATGAGTTATAGCCTGGTAGTGCAGGGGTGCTGTCTGGAGCTTTGAACCAGATCTTAGTCACTGCACAGATATCGATGTTTTCCATTTTAAGGAGTGCCTCGAGTGAGTGCATTTTGAGATTTAGGCTTCAGGCATTGAGTAGCATTACCCTCAGTTTTTGCTTGCCTGTTCCTGTTATGGTGGTGAATTTGTTATTTGAACCTTGCCTAAAAACGGCACTATAGGGGCAGCAAGAGCCTTAGCCAAGAGCCTCTGTAGGTATATGTTGCAGGCAACGATTGTCATTTGTATGGGCGGCCCATACAGTGTCCAGCCATTCAGGGGTTAACTGGAAGCATAGTGGCTGTTCCATATTGTGTGCACCTTCTACTTATGTATCTTACTGTACATATAACTGTGTGTGTATGTGTAGTCACATGTATATCTATATATATATATATATATATATATATATATATATATATATATATATATATATATATATATATATATATATATAAATATGTATATCTGTATCTGCATATCTGTGTCTGTGTATCTGTATCCTGGGGATGTCGATTGCTTCCACATATTACATTTCCTATGAGAGGCAGACTGTACTGCATGATATGTTACCAAATCAGCCTGACATCATACAGGTGGGATGTAGTACTGGTAACATTGTGTGCCCATGTTGTACAAGGTCCTGGTTATGGGATCTGCAACACTTGGTCATGTAATGCAGGACGGATGTGTTTGACTGTGGGGGGGATGCCTATTCGTACAAGACGTATAGTGTGTGGGGCCTCTCAAGTCCTTTAATGGTGCATGAGGACATATGTGTCATTTGTTAATCTGCCATTGCTATCTACAGATGTATGGTCATATATATCTGTATAGATATATATATATCTGCTAACATATATATAACTATATCTGTATATACCTATATAGATATATATATGCGTACACATATGTAACTTGCTGTGTATATGTAGACATATAGGTGTAGACATATATGTATATATATATATATATATATATATATATATATATATATATATATATATATATATATATATATATATATATATATATATATATATATATATGTCGATGTAGATATTTGCATGCATATATGTTCATATATATTGATATATATGTATATAGTTTCAGAAATATATATATATATATATATATATATATATATATATATATATACATATATAGATATGTTGTATCTGTTTAGATATTAATATATGTACACAGATATACATCTAGATGTTGGTATACATTCTTTGTATTGTTGCATGACTGGACTGGATGATATGCTTCTGAAGACATCGGACTTAATTGTATCTGGCATGACTTAGTGGTACATCACCTTGTCTATGATGTTCAGTGTCCTGGGTTCGAGGCCTGCAGGAGCTGTTTATTTTATTGCTGGGCAGAACACAGCCCATTGGATACAGTGTGATTAAGGCACTTTTGAGCAGTTGTAAGCGGGTTTGCGCAGGGGTAAGCCCTGCCTACACAGGTTAAGCAGTATAGAAGCCAACTGAGTGTATGACACTGTAACTGGAAGTTAGCAGTGCTTAGCTCCGCACAAACCCACGCACACCTGCAGCTGAATTCAGCTGTCTGTAAAGTCCCAAATTAACTCGATAAGCGCTTTCGGTAAAACCTTCTTCAGATCATGTCAGATAGGGACTCCATCTCCTCCTTTTAACACAAATCTTAACCAGTAAACTTCTAGATACTGGATGGCACCTTTTTTTCAAAAACAGCAACAACCAATGACTTTACTCTTGGTGCGACACACTTTTCTTTTACGTAATGCTCGGTCTCCTAGTATGAATTCATCAGTAATATTTACAGGAAGTACTGTGTGTACCACTTTTTTATAGCCACGTATTGCAAGGTATTTGAAACACATACAGTCCTTGACAGCATGGAAGTTCTATTTGCACTATACGTAGCTTATGAAATTGATTTATTTTCTACCTGGAAGATTGGCAATAGCCGAGGATTTTGTGGCTTGAGACTCTGTGCTGTTCTTGGTAAATATCTGCCATCAAGAAGTTCTTGTTTAATATTTCGTACAAAGACCAAGGTTCTAACTTTTAGTTAAACTCAAGCTGCAAACTTTTGAGTTAAACTCAAGCCACGAACTTTTGAGTTTACAAAAACATGCTCGTTTATTGAGCTTTTAATTGTTTTTTAATAAAATAGGACCGAATGGTCTTTGGAAATAATACTTTTTCTTCTGGTGGAATTTGTTGAATTCAAATGGACTGAAGGGTCTGAATGTTACTTTATTTAAAGTGATTTTTTCCAATAGAGACTTTATTACAGCTGTGGAGTTACGACTTGATTTTTACATTACAGTTCTTTCGATTACTAGCCGTTGCGTTAGTAGTGAGTTATACTTTTTTCTATTATTATTATTAATATCCTAGACCTGGTCATTACCAACATGAGTGTCAGATGCCCTACACCAGTGGACACCTCTTATAGGTCAGGTCTGACCATTAGGTAATCACCGTTGGCATCCACATCCCACCCCCACCCACCAGTAAGGATCCTCCATGAATACCCTCTGCAAAGCCAACGCCATGCTACTCAAGTCAGAAGTGACAAACCTCATGACACCCATGGAGATGGGAGCTGAAAGTGCAACTGGTGAATCCTACACTAAGGCAATGTATGGGCACATCCACTCGTGCATGAATTGTGCCATCCCACATAGAACCGTAACACTGTCCTCCAAACAAGGAAGCCAATCTTGTGCTCCACTGCCATGAACAGTCTATACAACAGAAGGAAGACACTGTTGCAATTAAAAGGATAATCCCAAAATGCAAACTGCTCCCTTACCAGCCTCAGTATGAAGTTGCTATCCCTCAAAATCCGCCACAGCTTGTTACATAAATATAATTGCCATAGATTCCAAAGACAAACACAAGGCATTCTATAGTTATGTCCAGGATCTATACGGCAATGCTCAGAACTGCTCTGTGCTACAACAGATTGGCATTAAATATACTGATTCAAAGGAGTGTTCCAATATCTGGGCAGACCGATTTAGCACCACATTCAGACTCCCTCACCCCCTAAAGGGCACATCTCAGTAACAAAAGGTTGCCAAATTCCAGTAATCATGGCCACACAGGTGGAAACCGCCGACTCCACTGCTAGGAATACAGCATCCATGGGACCAGATGACATCCGGGGCTGTGTAATACCTGAACTGCAAGGGCATAGAATGCATTATCATGCAACTTATTAACAAAGACATTGGCAACCAGTGAACACTGGACCCCACCCTGGTTGGGCTTGTGCAGGGCCGATCTTGTCTCCTGAACCTTTTGACTACTTTCATTCAGTCTCCGGAGCTGTGGAGGAGGGTAAGGCAGTGCACACAGCCTATCTGGACTTTGCCAAGGCCTTCAACAACATCGCCCATTCTAGAGACATAGTTAAACATGCAAAGCTGGCAATAAACACCTGTGTCACCCGATGGTTTGCCAACTGACTTACCGATGGAACCCAGACTGTAAATGTAGCCATGTCCGATCCCTGCTCCAGACAATTGACAATTGGAGTACGTCAGGGTCATTCCTGGCACAGCTCTTGTTTGGCATCTACTTCCCTGAAGTACAGGCCAACTCTATGGAACTCTGGCTAACAAAGTTCACAGATGACTGCAAACAAATGATGTGGATATTCTACAACATGGCTTTACAGAAACAGATGTTTGGTGCCAGAGCCATGGGTTCAAGCTTAATGACAAGTAATGTATAGTTATCCCCTGTGGACATACCATGTACCCATGAATTACCACATAGGTGGCAGTACACTAAACACCAAAAGTGTGCTGACAGACATAGGGACACAGGACAGTGGTCTCACCTTCATTAACCACATAGCCACAACAGTAAGGTAATCCTTCTATGTGGCACACCTCATCACTAAGGGCTTTACATCCAGAAAAAAGGGGGTAATTGTCCCACTGTACTCATCCCTCATTACACCCTGTATACAGTACAATGCCCAGTTTGGTATGTACCTTGCAAGACAGCTGCGACAGCTGGGAAGGCAGTGGAAATACCTCAATATAAGAATCACAGGCATCAAACAGATGGCCTATGCTAACCATCTAGAAATCCTCCAGCTATACTCTGTGGAATATTGTCTACACAGTGGCTATCTCTGGGTTACATAAAAGGCTATGTCAAACCTGGGAAATGCCATCTGTAATATGTGTATGTACTGCCATGTACAGTACATGTGTCTATGTGCTCTCATTATGGTAGCAAAGGGTGTTGAGTGTCATGTCTGGGACACACAAGTATGTGAGGCCTGCACAGCACTGTTATCCATGTGAATGTGTGACATGCAGGGGTAGCAACCCAGGTATGTGCTGTCACACAGGCATGCAGTGTAACATGGCATTACTACTGTCGACAGTGTTGTCCCAGGGAAGGGTGCAGTGCTAACATTACTACTGACAACAAGCACATCTGCGGGCACAGCTGCACTCTGAGGGCTCACTGTCATGTTCCTGGTGTGTGGGCTGTGTCACTGTATATATCCCCTACTGGATAATAACCAGACATGTGGAATTGAACTGTAGAGTACTGTTGGTACAGCACATGTTAGTGAGGGCTTACAACATGTAGTAATGGCATGCTTATTGTTGTCAAACATCCATCTGTTGACACATTCATCCTACTGCATAGCTACTCACCAAACTGGTGTCTGTCAGTCTCTCTACAGATGTGCAGATGTCAGGTCTCCAGCTGGGATACGTACAGACAACCTATGCTTGATTGACATTGACATGTGTGGTCAGCTGTGTACTACCTGTCACATATAGGAGACATCACCCTGTATGGACCACATGCCATGGGTACCTACACTACACTTCCATAGTCAACTGAACATGCTTGGGTACAGGTCTCCATCACAGACACTAACCATGTGTTGTAAGACATGTTGCAAACATGTCAACTGGATCACCTCTGTGGCCATGTGTAGAAGGCACCCAGAGGATAGGCTGATGCATGTCACTCTCACCCTGGCAGTCACTAACATGGTGTCTGTTGACAGATTACCTGCTGGCACATGGCAGGTGGCATGATACCAACGTACACACACACCCTACACATCCAGTCCCTACATGGACAACAGCCAGGTACACAGCTATGACTACCTGCAGCAATGCACCACAGTAGTGACATGTGTACATGTGCATTACTGAGGATAGCATTGTTTGTGTGTTAGTACACCTGTAGTTGGAAATTCCATGACAGCCTTCACAACCACCTCCACTCCCATTGCCATAGTCAGATGTGGCCGCTGCTGTATTGGACATGCCATGCAGCCTGTTACACTCCTCTCCCTAACAGCTACATGTGCCTTGCAGTACCAGCACAACAGTGTTGTACAAATGGGTTGGTAGGCATGGGAATCCCATTGAGGTCTGCCACGTGTGAGTATGTGTGAATGTCTGCATATCTGTAGGGTACACCATTGCGAGGCCACATACTCCTATTACAATACACATTGCCACACAGTAGTACAGATATTGTTGTTGTCACCCACAGATGTGGCATCACAATGCAATACCCTACTATGCCTGTGGCATGCGCATTACATGTATATCCCTGTGGTACCACTGTTGTGATATGCAATGGGTTGTATTAGCATCATGGGCAATGTGTGATAGTGGGTATGTCAGAGTATCAAGATGGGTTCCGGTATGTACAATATCCATTGGGAGATGTGGGTGCTGTGTACACTGTTATTACACCATAGTACACCCGATATATGGCCCACGTACCACTCTCTGGTGACCACTGTCACCATCACCCATACAGGTAACTGATAACAGGATACAGCCCAGTTACACATGTGCTATGTGCAGCCTACCTGTAACACATTGGACACACAGACTAGTTAGTTAGCAACAATACACCCAGGTCTCTAAGATGTGGTTTTGCCTATGTGTCAGTCAATGTGTATATGATGGTATGACACACTATGTATTCTCCATATACAAACATTAAATCCCCCATTACCATATTGTACATGTCTGTGGATGTTCTGCATGTAAAATGTGACCTGGTGTACACCTCACCCTAAACATGGTGTCGTGTGTGCAATGAAAGCCACACAGTTCAGTAGCACTACATACCTAGGTAGGGGTCTAGACATAGTGTTGCCAAGTAAGGATGTGTGTGTATGTGGATGGGTTGACATAAGGGTGCAGATTATACATGTACCAGCAGGCCATCTGTCAATGTGGCACAGGCAATAACTGTTATACAAACATGTGACATGTGTGCAACTGTACACCAGATATGTTACGGCCATGGTGTCACCACAGTGACATACCCTTGTGGAATATGACTGCAGACCATCCTCCTGCTGACACATGTAAACCTACAACACAAATAGATAACATTATGGAGATAACAATCAGTGTTACTAACAGCTGAAATGCATCATAGCTGCATGGCTACACTACCTGACATGTATGCATTACACATTACCCCTGACATCTTACACTGCAGGACATTGCAGCACTCTAGTACAGTCACCGTGTGCATTAGAACCATATTAGCCTGTCCCTGCATCAATGTTATGAATGACAGAGCTGTGACACAGGTGTCATCATATGCACAGGGTATGTTGCTGGTGTGCCAGAGGCAGAGGGTGGCCCATACATGTGTCACCATGTGTGTGGGTGAGGGGTTTGGTTCATTGTTTGAGGCATGGTGATGTGGTGTGTGTCAGTATGGGGTCACCCTAGGTGTGGTTGCATAGTGTGTGGGTATGCATGCACACAGTTCAGCCATGTGACTGCCCATATGGATGTTGTTGGACAGCTGCAGACCATACCTGGCAGGGTGTGCAGTTCACTGCCTCCGGCCACGGACACGCTGACTGCCAAGGGTTCCATGGGCATGTACAGGTACAGACCTTGAGGTGCTACTCTCCCCTGATGACAGATGTCCACTGGAACCATGTCCTGCTTGGGACTGGCTAGGGCCATGTGCACAAGGCCTTCTGTGGTGTGGTGTGAGCAGCACCCCCAGTGGTGTGCTGGGGCTGGTACTGCCACTACAGGAGTAGCTTGGCATCCTGGCACATCCACATTGACCGCCAGCTGCTGGTGTTTTTGGCCTATGTCTACACAGCCGTTGCACCACTCCCACCACACATTCAAGCACAGACATACCATGGTTGAGGAGGCCCACCATCTCACCTCACCATCTATCCATGATCTTGGTCTGTTCATGGAGGGCAACAGCAAGTTCACGGACGTTGCCACTTACAGATGAGAAAGCAGACCTCTGCAGCTTCAGGCCCTGTCTGGTGTACATTTCCATACATGCCTGTGTCTCCATTATGGCCTTAAACATGCTCCTGGTGGTACCAGTTGTGACGCCTCTGCCAGGGGCATGATGACCTATGGCCCTCCCACAAGCACCATGGTACGTCTGCCAATGTGGTGCCCTGCTGGACATCTAGCTATGCCGACTGTGACCCGACACAGTTGGCATGGACACCACACTTTCCTGGTCACTGCCACCAACCGCCAACTGTCCCTCTTCTATGGCCACGTGTGATGGGGTTTGTAGGGGCACTGTAACTGTATGTGGGCTTGGGGTGGCTAGGAGGGTGATGACACATGTTGGCACAATGTCGGCCTATGACAACCCCATCTGTGCCTCAACGGTACCATCATCATCATCAGTGTCTGTATGGACACCTACCTCAGTTTGCATGCAGGAGGGACCCTGACCCACCTTGCCAAGCATGGGGGGAAACAAACACACACTTTAAGACCTGTACAGCATTGCATAACAATACACACACTCATACACTCACACATTCACACTCACACACACACAGTTACAGTCACACACACACAGTCATACACACACACTGTCACACACACACTCACACATTCACACACACACACTCACACACACTCACACACACACTTACACACACTCACACTCACACACACTCACACACACTCACAGACTGACAGTCCACCTTACTACCTCCCTTTCCCTGGATTTACAGACAGTCCCACATTCAGTTACATATGTTCCCCATCCTGTATGGCACTTGCTAACATACACTCATTACTACTACCCTTTAACATATCATTCCTCTCCATAACTACACATGTGATCACAACATATGACCTGTTACTCCATCACCTCCCTGACTTGGGTGGAGTAGGTTGTACATGGCCTCGCTGCTGTCATCCAGTATTACCCTGTGTATGTCCAGTCATGGTGTACATGGCCCCTATATGGTTGGGGCTGCTACATTCACTACATATGTCACACACCAGAAACTCATACTACAGTCTTGCTCAGTCCATGCCACATTTGCTGCACGATCAACCCATCATGTGGACACCAGTTATACCTGGGTACACTCACTGATGTTGTCTGGTAATTCCCCATTGCATTAGTAGTGCTGCATACGTGGGTAGCCAGTTATCTATCTGCTGCTGGCAATACAATGTCTATACCTAGTGTGTACTTTTCCTCCCAATGCATGTTCCATGCTACAGACCTCGTTATGCTATCAGCTGTCCTGTGTTCACATATCAGACAGGTTGTCCTGGTGTCTCATGTGTCACTCCATATACATGTACAGCACAATCCCAAGGAGAAGTACTGTCATGTGATCAATCCCACTATCGCCTGTGCATACATGGACACCCACACAAACATACACACATGTACACACACATCTGACATGAATCGACCACACTCCACTCCACCAGATTGCACTTGCAGACACAATCAACACCCACACCCACACACCTACATGTGGGTTTGCAAAACTTTTGTACACACAGTCCTCCCATTACCCTTCTGTCAGCATGCATTACATATGGTGCTCAACAGCATGCAGTGCAACTATAGTGACTTAATGCTAGCGGCAATATACATGTGTATCATGCATGGGCTGTGTTGGCAGGTGATGGCCTTTCCCCTTGTTAACACTGGACCCATGTACAAAGTGTTGCTGTGGACCTGTTCTGCACCCTGAATTGTACTGTGCACCATACCTCACAGGTGTAGAAACCATTGCTGCATATGACGTACTGTGTCAGTTATGTCAGCTCCAATGCTCACAGCCCCTATGTGTTAGAGCAACTCATACCTGGGATGACATGTGAACAGATATCATTTGTGAATGCCTGATGTCTGCTTTTACTCATACCTAGGATGATATGTGAACAGATATAATTTCTGAATGCCTGATGTCTGCTTTACAGATCACAACATCAGCAATGCATGTATGACCAGTACAAGACTATTACACTGACAACCAGCAGACCTTACTATGGCTGTGGGGTGTGCCCTACACATGTCCCAGACCTCTGCATGGTTGCAAGGTCTACTCATGTGCACATCCCTTGGAGTGCACACACTGCTGTCACTATTGCTGTGGGGTCAGGGTTATGGCTGCCACAGTTACTTAACCTGACTGTGCGCAGATACAGCCATGAGGGTGTTGTTTCATGCATGTTCCTACTGTAGGCTGTGTGTCCTGCCGTACTTCTCATCCCTGTGGACACATTGCACATTGACAGGATGTTAGTTATCTTGCATGTGTCTGTTGTACCCTTCCGATACCCCAACATGGTCTCTACTGTGAAGTAGTGCATTTCAATGCAACAAAATGTGAATGTGTACAGCATGCAGTATGGGTAGGTGTGTTAGATGTGTGCATGGAATATCCCATAGCTATTACATGCCCAGTGTATTATCATGCATGAACATGAACCATACTCACTGGCTACAGGCAGCTGCCATGGTGGTATCCTGGAGGGACCTGCATAAGAGTGTGAGAAAGTTGATGTCAGTGGCCATAGCTGTGGCATTTGTAAAGGGTGAGTGCAGCATTACGTCACATCAACAGTAGTAGTCCACAATACTACAGCTTATGCACAACTGTTTATTTCTACTACACAGCAACAGACTATGTATATGACATCTCAGATTTGCATGATGTACCTGTACAGATGTGGATGCATACACAAGAGTGGTGTACTGATGTGCCCTGGGGCCTTACCTGCATGCTCCTCAGCCGGTGTGTCGGTGGCAGCCACCGCCACAATGTGCCCTGCCAGGTGTTGGTGCTGCTGGTGGGCAGGTGCCACAAGGCTGCTGAGAAGCTCCTCCACAGGGTGAGGGGTGGATGGATGTGTTGCCCCCCTGTTGTGAGGTGGTCCCCTCATATGGCAGCTGCACACCGACGTACATGGCGAAGCAGGTCGGTGCAATGATGCCGGGCCTGCTCATAGCTGTGGTTATGCAGTCCGCCATCATTGACCCTGTGGACTAGATCGTTCCACAGGGCAGTCCTCTCCTGCTGATCGTGAGCTGTCCAGCCAAACAGCTGTTGATAGTGCTGTACCAAATGTTCAATTATCACCTCTGTTTCAGCAGCACTGTACTCTGGCAAATGTGTGTGGGCCATCTTCCCTGGAAGACATAAAGATGGAAACAGGTCTGAGCAACTCATACAGCAGGGTTACCATAGTTCTTAATACACATCTTTGTCTCCCCCCACCATATCCGCTACAACAAACCATTCACAAAATGCAATTGGTATGTTGACTGCTTACCTACCATTGGGACATATGTTATATTGTACCAAGCTTTGTGCTATATGTTTGTAGCCACGTTCCCTGTGGGGACACTATCTTTGCTGGCCTATTACAGACTATTACACCTGCATGCCATTGTCAGTGCCACTATATATATATATATATATATATATATATATATATATATATATATATATATATATAAATATATATATATATATATATATGTGTGTGTGTGTGTGTGTGTGTGTGTATATATATATATATATATATATATATATATATATATATATATATATATATATGCACATATATCCTGTAGGTTGTTGATATACCTATATCTATATGAGTGTCTGTGAATCTGTAGACATACACATCTCATTATATATCACACAGATATTTATCTATATGTGTGGTGCATACAGACATCTGGTCCACATTCTGTAACTGTCTTTCATTCACTGCTGCACTATTCTGCCTTGCTACAACACAGACAGGTGTCACATGTGAACACAGACTAACATTAGGGTGGTATATATGTTGAGAGATTGCTGGTAAGCCTATTATACATCTATGGCATTTGTGCATGCTACATTACACATTAACATGACTGTCCTGCAAGTGGTGTGCTCTGACACTCATGTGTCTATCATGACGGCAGTACTTCCACCACCAGCTATTGCCCACACTAACATACACACAGATATTATGGCTTACATCTTTATCATTCATTGCTGATCTTCACAGTTGGTGGGTATGTCCCACTGCCTACAGGGACAGACAGTATTGTCCAGAGCAGTTGTTCAGCAGAACATCATTACAGGGACAACTACAGATGGCACATATCAAACATTCCACATCATATATCCTATTAATCTATACCACATACTGCATTCAATTACATACATTTATGTTTTACATACCATTTTGTTCTGATGACTGTGACACCTTTCTTTTTTGGCATTTTTTTCTGTGTGTGTGTGTCTCTCTCTCTCTCCACTAGAGTGATTGAGCTGGTTTGAATGGATTGCAGCATGGCTTTTGTAGGGGATGCACATGAGCAGGTGATGGGCTCTGCACCAATCAATGTGCAACAGTTGCTAACTGCATGCAGCATGCTGTATAGTGATTCTGATAACCACTGTCATGGCAACCCAGTACTATAAATTGCTGACTTGTGTGGGCGTTGTCGCTTACATTTTCTAGTATGGAGGACATCCTTCCTGTATGTGGGCAGTAGTGTTACAGACAGCAGGTTGCAATACCTCTTACAGCAGGACTTGCAGACACAGGCCAACTACACATTTGTATGAGGATCCAGACAGATGGAGTGAGTAGTGTTGTTATGTGCATTGTATATTGCTGGTCTTGCAGTGTTTGTGTGTACATAGTAGTTTAGGATGGAATGCAGTCTGTCTGCATAGCTCTCAATTGTGGGCCTATCCACATGATGGCCAGTGGATTGTCTGTTTGCTTTTGCCTGTGCAACACACAGGTCTTGTCCTAGATATATCACCGGCAATCTGTCTGTTGCATGCTATCAGTACATGACTATATCCATTTGTGTTTTTGATGTCTTATTCCTACATAAGGATATGTTGCAACAAATCCTGTAACACCAGCAATTTCCAGGGTGTGTAACAGCAATATTGCAAGTATGGCTCTGTGTTCCTGCCTCTGTCCTCCACATATATGGCAGGCTTTGTCCTGCTGTGTTACAGTTAGGGGTTGTTAGGTAATGGCCTATCATTATTTACTGCTAAAATTCCTGCTATCATCCCAGTCATATCGTGGACTCCCACAAAATTTGTTGGTCAGGGTCTATACATGTGACAGATACATTGCCATTACCACAAGTAATACATTTCCCCCTAGGGCTTGTACAGGGTGCAGTTGGAGGCTGCTGAACTACATCTGTAATTGTTGATTGTTACTTATCTTGAAGGCAAATCCTTTGTCTACTGTTGTACTAATTGAAGGGCTTGGCCTGGACAGCATAGTATGTTATATATCCACATTGTCTGCATCTACTGTTTTGTGTGGGCCTTGCATTCATCACTGATTAAATATTTCAAATTCTATGTGCTGTAAGTAATGGCATACATTATTGTATAGTACACAAATAAAGGTTTTCTGTGTATGCATACCTGTGTGTCGTGTCATGTCCTTTGAATTGTGAGTGGGTATATGTGTAATGTAAGTATTCTCATTTGTGGGAATGGTTGCCACACTACACATGTCACAGGTGCCAGTTACAGGGCTTGTGGCTGAGGGATATACTTTGCACCCAGTACTTCCACATTACTTCTACATATGTATGGCTAGTAATACCTTTTGTCTGTGTATATGTGTATGTACCTATATATCTTATATAAATATATATATATATATATATATATATATATATATATATATATATATATATATACCTATAGTTGAACATATTTGTCAATGTATAGATGTGTGTGCATATCTGTACCATTGTAATGTGTACCCATTCCACATTGTACATTCCCTACGGTAGAATGACTTTTCTGCATGATATGTTACAGATATTGCCCTGATATGTACAGGTGAACTGGATTACTGTTAAAGCATTGTAGCTGTGTTGTGGAGGGTCCTGAAGTCAAGTACTGCATGTGCTGGATATTGGATTGCACAGCATATCCATTAGGTAACATAGCACTAATTACCAGGTGCCCCTCATTTGTGCCCCCACCCCTATTAACAGTGTTTATGGTCTGTTATGTTGTAATGAGTGGTTCAGGATTTTGTTCCCATGTGGAAATGCTATACACATTTCTATCTGTATATATATATATATATATATATATATATATATATATATATATCTGCATAATTATATATGTGAAACCCCCATATATATATAGACATTGATATATATATATATATATATTTATATATATATATATATATGTGTATACATATATATATATATATATATGTGTATATATATGTATATATGCAATGAACATATTTATCTATCTATGTACAACTGATGTTATATGATTATTTGTGAGTCATGCATATACATATATATATATACCTATAGCTGTCTGTCTACATTTACAAATATATATCTGTCCATATGTCCATGCATGTTCAGCTTATATTTTTGGCCTATTCCTCATTCTCTTGATAATTGACATGGATGATCTTAGGATTGAAGTCAGTCACTCTTGCCGACACTTTTGTGTGTCAGACTTTTCATCTCATTCAAAATATGTGTTCTAGTACATATAACTGTATAACTAGCAATGTTTTAAGTGTATTAGAGCAGTATTTGATAGATATCCCTATTTGTACCCACATTTTGGCACACTTTGTCCAGAATTCTTGCATTAAGAGGTTGTGTGGTATGATATTACTACATTTCCTGTACTGTTGACTGATTGTGCTGGATAATATGTTTGTGAAAAAAAGAGGGTTATGTACATCTGCCATGGCTTACTGGTAAATCACTTTGTGTACGGTGTGCAGGGCCCTGGGTTCAGGACTTGCAGAGGCTGTATATTTTGTTGCTGAGCAGAACACCAGCTGTTTGATACAGAGTCATTAAGGGACTTTTGAGCAGTTGTAAGCAGGTGTGCGTGAGTTTGCGTGGAGCTAAGCAATGCTAACCTCTGGGTGCAGTTTTTTACACTCAGTTAGCTTCTACTTTGCTTAATCTGTGTAGGCAATGGTTACCCCCACACAAACACAATTATACACGCTTACTACTGCTTATCTATGCTTACTACTGCTTATTTCTGCTTGCACCTGCTTACTAGTGCCTTATTCATTATGACACTGACACTTCGCATGTGCATTTACTGCAGTACTCCAGTTCACATTTAAATGTTATTTAGTAGGTTATACAGCAAAACAATGTTCATATACAGATTTCACATGGAAAATAGAATGTGCTGCAGTGGGACTAGAACCGGGAATGCGTGCTTGTTAGGTGGATGCTCTGCCCACTACACTATTGCTGTTCTGCTTCATTTGGTTTCTACGATAATGTCATACCTATGTTCCCTTCCCCGGCCCCTGAGCTCCATGTACACAGCATCCATCCATTCTCCATTTGCTAGCCCAGCCATACCACACCTCCACACATTTCCCTCTCTGCATATCTCGGTACTCCTCCAGTATACTGTCTCAACCCAAGCTTCTGCAGGCTCTTCATCCATTTAGTCCATGTACATACAAGCCTTCCCTTGATCCTCCTCCGATTCTGGGGGAGACATTGATGTGACCCACAACTTTTGATTCGTCCCACCAGGGATGGACCTGTTGTTGTGTCAAGAGTAGACTTAGCTGGTCTACACTGTTTCTCCCATGGGTAGCATCCTGCCAGGGGTTTGAGAAGCAGCGGTTTGCTCACACACCTGGCCAGCCTCATCTCCCGGTTCTGCTGAACTGACACCCCAGGTGTAACATGCTGTGCATGAAGCACGCCCACATGCTCCCACGGTGTGCACCATTTTTCATTATTCTCTTTGGTATTGTGCAAGACTACTGTTCTCACAGTATGATTAGACAGGCACTGTTCTTTGTTGCATATAGACTGCTCGTAATACTGTGGTTGAGCAATGTACACATGTTTTCTGGTATTAATCTACATACTTACATAAATTTCCTATACTGTTGAATGACTGTGCTGGATGATATGATTGTGATCACAGCAGCTGAATGTGTATCTGCCATGACTTAGTGGTAACTCACGTAGACTATAGTGTGCAGGGTCGGGGGGTTGCAACCTGGCAGTACAGATCATTTTGTTAATGGGCACGATGACAGCTGTTGGCTACAGAGAGACTAAGGCACTGTAGAGCAATTGTAGGCGGGTATACGCTGGTTTGCGCGAGGCTCAGCATTGCTGACCTCTGGTTGCAGCGTCTTACACTGAGTTAGCTTCTACATTGCTTAACCAGTGTGGGCATTGCTTACCTCCACTCAAACAGGCTTACACCCACATGCTCCTGCATACCCCCACTCTACTTCATGTTTTTAGTTTACATTTGTCGACCAGGACAATCCGACTGGATGCTTGTTCATTTCCAGCAGTGGCTCGGGGAGTAGAGCTCCACAGTGACCCCCAGCTTCTCATTTCAAGTAATACTGAGGTGTTCACATTCATAGAGAGTAACAGACGTAACATAGCTATGTACCACATTCTTCATGCTTAGTTTACATTAACATGTCAGTATTATACATGCTTAGGTCAGGTTGACATGTCAGGTATGACTGTTGACAAAGGTCAGTTGAAGGTGAAGTTGAATTCCAGTTTAACAGTTCTGGGTAGGTTACACACAGATAGTTGGGGTAGGTTTAGTTATTCCATACCTGTGTGGTAGAGTAGAAGAGAATAGTGAAGGGATAGGTAGGTAGATTGGGTGACAAATTTAACTGTATAGTAGCCTGTTGGAATAATTGGAAGGGGAGCAATAGGGAAAGTTTGTCAGATGTTGGGATTTGAATGCGAGGCAGGACAAGAGGTGTCGGTTTCACTAGTTGATGTAGGGGTATAGAGTGTAAGTTGTGGGGGGGGTTGCAAGGTGGTGCACATGTGCTGATCCAAGTGTGCTTGTGGTGCTCCATCATGTGTTATTTAAATGTGTCCTGTGGGACAACTGAGGTAATACATGTGGGTAGGGGGGTTCCACATTCTACCAATATAGTTGGGGAAGAGGGTGTGACTTACGTGTAACTTTAAACATTAATAGAAATGGAACAGGGGTTGATAGGTAAGTCGTTTTCATGGGGCACAAAGTGGGAGAGATAGTAGGGGAATTATCCAGGGATGTGCAGAAAGGCTGAAGGGAAGGTCCACAGCTGGCCATGTCTTCTACAGCAACAGCTGTGCATATACACTGTATTTGGTGGTTGCGTTGGACACTCACACCCCTGCGTGGGGGTGAGGACTACAATAATAAATTGTGATGCCAATTAGATCAGCTTACATGCCTACAGTGGGGTGTTGTGACCATGTGTTCTTTGGTGTTATGTAGTGGGTTTTGCAACAGCACATATGCTTATACCGTACTTTGCCATGTAAAATAGACTGTACTGTAGTGGGACTCATACTGGGAATGGCTGCTCGTTAGGCAGCAGCTCTGCCCAATTCACACTATTGCTTACATCCCCAGGCAATCCCAACAGAACCGCTCCAGCCAACACCTGCATGCCTCGGCCCATAATTGCATACCCATAGTTCCCCCACCCACCCCTCCTCTACAGCACTCATCCTTACTCTGGGTGCAGGTCGGGTCTAACCACATCACTACACACAGCCCACTCTCCACTTCTCGGGACCCATCTCGTACGTTGTCTCAACCCATGGGGCTTCAGGCTTTCCCAACCTTGTAGCCCGAGTACATACATGGCCTGCCTTGATAAATTGTTGCAGGGATGCGACTCCAATCATCAACTATTTTTGGGGTGTCCCACAAGGGATACTCCTGTCTCTGTTGCAAGATTAGACTTGGTGGGTCCACAGTGTTCCTCCCACTGGTTGTGTCCTCCCTGTGGTTTGGGGATCAGTGGATTGTTTACATTATTTGTGTGTTTGTTTGTATGTTTTCCCTGCCTGACTGGGGGGTAATGCTATGTCTTATACGTTTGTTGATTGGGCCCCTCACCCCCATTGGCACGGCCTGTGAACATATGTCACTCTTATGTGCTGTATCATATCATAGCTATATATCTGTGTATATATATATATATATACACACACACACACACACACACACACACACACACACACACATATATATATATATATATATATATATATATCAACATATATATATATATATATGTGTGTGTGTGTGTGTGTGTGTGTATACACACATATATATATATATATATATATATATATATTGCTGTATATATATATATATATATATATATATATAACGACATGTGGATGTATGGGTGTCTGCATATGTATATATCTATATGTGGGTATTTATAGATATGTCTGTCTATGTATGCATACATTTGTACTACAGAGAGGAAGAGGTATATATCTATTTAGTTATGGGTATATATACACACACACACACACACACACATACCTCTACATATTTAGCTACATATCCTGTAATGTAGACT
The DNA here is from genome assembly GCF_019279795.1 of Protopterus annectens. NCBI lineage: Eukaryota > Metazoa > Chordata > Ceratodontiformes > Protopteridae > Protopterus > Protopterus annectens. The sequence goes on along the minus strand of NC_056743.1, from coordinate 679,856,720 downwards.
GGTATTGCTGGATACTGTGTTTCGTGTACATACCAGCCAACCTTGCAATATCTACGATATCTACAACTAAAACCATTAGTGTAAACTGAGTCACATGTGAAATTTATTGTTAGTACTAGAGAAACATTTGTCCCATGCGAGATAACCCAAACATTGGGTATTCAACTTTCATCTAAACCCAGAGTTACAAAGGTACCCTTGGCTATGTACACGGACTACAGCGTATGCCAGACCTAGGATACTTGGGTCGGACAACATACGGGATGGGTCGTGAGGGGGGAGGAGCACAATGTGCGGTGGTGTGGTAGCTATGGGACGTTAACTAGGGTAGGGATGGTGGCTGCGTGTGTGCAGCGGGTGGGGGGAAGCGGAACTGTGGGAAATGAATGTATGGGTCGAGGATGGCCTGGGTTGGATGGGCCTGTACTGGTCGGCCCGCCTAGTGGGTGGGGGAGAGGGGAATGTGATGTCAACATGTGAAACATAACAGAGGGCTAATTTAAATCCCTATTTAAAAACACATACAATACAATGAGCTTGGTAGTGTATTGCAGGGCAGACGTGTTTGGCTGGGGGTATGCCAAATTGTTTGGGGCCTCTCAAGCCCATTAATGTTGCATGTGGACATATATGTTTCTGTTAATCTACCATTGCTATCTACAGATGTCTGGCCATATATACCTCTATGGGTATATATATTTGCTTACATATTTCTAACTATGTCCGTATATACCTACGGAGACATATATCTGCATACATATATGTAACTTGCTGTGTATATGTGGACATATAGGTGTTGACATATATATGTGTAGATGTCAGCATTTGCATGTATATATGTTCATATATTTGTATATATATGTATATATTCCTGGATATTTATATATATATATATATATATATATATATATATATATATATATATATATATATATATATATATATATATATGTATATATTTATTTGTGACTACATCTATAGATGTGTTGTATCAATTTAGATAGTAATATATTTGCAGACACACATCCATCTAGATGTAGGTATACATTCTCTGTACTGTTGCATGACTGGGCTGGAGTTATTTCTGACAACATACGATTTATGCATATCTGGCATGGCTTAGTGGTAAATCATTTTATGTATGGTGTGCATGGTCCTGGGTTCCAGCCTTGCAGAAGCTGTTTTGTTGCTGGGCAGAACACCGGCCATTGGATATATTGTGATTAAGGCACTTTAAAGCGGTTGTAAGTGGGTATGCGTGGAGGTAAGCACTGTTAACTTCTGGTCACAGTTTCTTACACCCAGTTAGCTTATCCTTTGCTTAATCTGTGTCGGCAATGTTTACCCCCATGCAAACACACTTGCACACACTTACTAGTGCTTACATATGCTTACTACTGCTTATCTGTGCTTACACCTGCTTACTGCTGCCTTTTTCATTATGATACTGACTCTTCACATGTGCATTTCCTGCAGTTATACAGTTCATAAAAATGTATGTTATTTAGTGGGTTTTGCAATACAAATATTGCTTATACCATGCTTTGCCATGTAAAGTAGACTGTGTTGCACTGGGACTCAAACTGGGAATGCCTGCTCATTAGGCAAACGCTCTTCCCACTACACTATTGCTGAAATGCTTCATTTGCATATATCGTCCTTGTTATCCCCTTCAATCTTTTAGGCTGCTTTAACCGTAGCTAAGCAATGGGCACACCTGCGCACCTACAGTTAGCTGTACTCAGAGTTTTAGACAACAATACAGGGGTTTCTTCTTTTGATTTTTATGTCCTGTTGTTGCTGTACACATGGGGGACTGTTGTGTTGGTGGAAATTTGTGGACACCTATGAGTGGTCTCGCTCATTTATTTCCACTTTCTGCTATTCAACATTGCAGGGGCATGTTTATTCTGAGAGATCTGTTCTCAGACACGCCCCCTGCACTCGTACACTCTCCGTGTAAGCCTGGGAGCTCAGGCAGCATGCCTTCATTACTATGTATGGTGTGCTGCCATCCTGCTCCTAAGCGGCCACTTCCGTGCAGGCACGGAAGATTAGTAATTCCGGGGTAAAGTCTTGCAAATCTGTAAGCAAACTGATAATGCACTATAGTGAATTAAACTAATGTTACTAATAAATGCATTCTTGCAAGTCAGTAACTGAACTGATAATGTACTACAGTGAAATGGAAAGGCTGTAACTTTATTATTAAATTAAATGGAAGCCTCAGTAGTATTGTTTTGTTTTTTTCCCTGTCATAATCTGAAATGAAACTAAAATTGTAATCTAACACTGTATTAATATTTCAACATTTTTTGCATTTATGTACCTGTATAAAACTAATTTTAACTGTTGAACTTTCTACATTTATTCTGTGACCCTCAGGACCTAACATACTGTTGTGTGTGTAAATCTCCACCCACAGTCTTAACGTAGCAGTTCCTTTAGCTGATGCCATTTAATTTTTTTCAGTACTGCTGAAAGCTGCAAGGATTTATCATTACTGTCTACAATTTTCATGGATAAATAGTAAGAAATGTAACTGCATAAACTGTCACTAAGAATATTAAACTGGTCTTTGCCATACTGTTTTATGGCATACAATTCTGTCTTTAATTCAGTTCACTGAACTAGCCTGTAACTTGATAACCCAGGTAGACAGCAATTTCTGCATAAAATATATACAATCCTGAACTGTTTACATATACACATTTATTACTAGAGGTGAACTGATCTGATTCTGAAAGTTTACTTGTCTGTCCTTTATACAAGTATGTGAAGTTTCTTTATATAGTATAATTCTGGAAGTTTATGTTGTCACAAAAAGAAATACTGCCAGCCCAGCTATCTGGAATTTTGTAAATAATTGTATGTCATTTGTCAATATTAATATGACGCATATAGAAATGTAGCAAAAGGAAATACTCCCAGTCCAGCTACCTTGAATTTTGTAAGTGGTTGTGTGTCATTTGTGAATATCAACATGATGCATATGCCTGTATTACAAATGTATTAGAACTGTATGTCATATTGTATAGATGTGTGCTGAAGAGATATTTTTATATACATTATTGTAACTGTTTAAGAGGGGAAACTGAAACACAGGAGATTAACTTGCAAAACGTCAGAAGAATGGTTGAAGTTAAGTTACTTTATAGCTGGGCCATAAATAAATGATGTTATCTCTCAGTTTCAGTGCAGTAACAGACACAGTGTCTAGACCTAGAAGTTTTTTATATTGTCTTTACGTGTGGAGGAATGTAAATTATTTTACATCTTCAACCATTTGACAAAAGATCTAAAAAGGCCCTTATTGATGTGTTTTCACAGGAAGATACTAAATACTGGTAGTTTATAGCAATAGGAGTTTAGCTGGGAACTGACAGTCAGATGACAAAAGTGATGTCATACTACAAGTAATCCAGCAGCAATATTTGAGATATTATTTTAAGAGCCTTCTGAGAACTAGACAGTGTATTTTGTATTTTGTCTTTGACCTGGCAGCATCAGCTGGGAAAACCCACTCACCACATCTGTCATGCCCGGCTCTGTAAGCAAGTTAACTAAGGTACAGTAATTTCTTTTACATTCAGTAAGGAGTATAGTAAAGATTAGTTTAGATGTGTTCTGTATTTATTTGTGACTGTCCTGCAATGTTGTTTTAAATATTTCCTGTGATTTTAAACTCTGAAGTAACTGCGGTTGTTTACTGAGTATTTCCTTGTTCTTTTATTATTTATTTTTAAATATAGCTAAACCTTTTAATTGTGGCTGGTCTGTCTAGAGATATTTAAGCCCTTGGAGTACTTGCATATCTATTTGGTGACACTGTGCAGGCCACTCCTAATAGCCTTGTTCTTGGTCAGACTACCATTTGGATTAATAGTAACATTAAACAGTAAGATTGGACACCCTTTGCTAAGTGCCTTAAAGTAGCTGATAAGGAGTGGCTGGTGTCAGTCCAAACCACCTTTTAGTCTGGGTAAAAGTGGGTATAGTTATTAAACCAGTGCCAGCCTTTTCCAGGTGTGTGTTTGTGCATAAATCAAATATCCAAGTGTGTATGTGTGTCGGTTGGTTGGACAGAGGGTGCTGAAGGTCTGCCACTCAGCTGAGATCTCAACTCTATAGCTGTGCCAGTGGGGAATCTTACTGGGGATCTGGAGACAGAGGGAGAAAGACTGACTGTAGTCTCTGTATGCTGTTAAGGGAAGTTGCACTTTACTGTGTGTGTACTTGTCATCTTCCCAATGTGTACGTCCCCCACTGTTGCCAGTGGTGAGGACTGAGGCTCCTTGATTACTGGGCCAGGCTGGGGCGTCACATACGTGTCTGTCCTTTATACAAGTATGTGAATTTTCTTCATATAGTGTATACATTTATTACTAGAGTTGAACTGATCTAATTCTGGAACTTTACTTGTCTGACTTTTATACAAGTATAATGTAGGAGTTCAACCTATGGCTTTAATGACACATAATGTTTATGATGCAGTCTTTTCTTGCACAGGATCTGAACTTTTAACTGTACTGTTACTTCTAAAATGTAGCATTCACTTTAAATTTTACATTCTGTAAACATCATTTGATATCTGCAAATGCTTTTTTTGTCTCTGTATCAAGATATTATGTATGCATTGCAACACTTTACTACCATAATACAAAGGTCTTAACAATGTCTGCTAAACAAAACAATAGCACAAAAATTAATTTGCAAAATCTGTAACTGTAAATCCTTTATTCTGCGAATTAACTTGACTGTCATTTCTTGCATATCCTACTCAGCATGTGCTTCCAGAATGATAAAAGTGTACTGTTACCTTTTTTTCACATTGGCCATTTCTGCTATATCTTTCTGAGTACTTCAGCTGTGTCAGCTGAGTTGGAATTTATTTTATCTTTAACCCATTAATCTGCATGTTCCTGTCATAACCAATTCTACAAATTCTGTACATTTGCACATCTACTGCATGCAGATTCTTACAAGTGGCATCTGTGTGCACCACTGTACATTCTGTAGCATTATTATTTTTCTATAAAATCTTGTTGCTGAAGTCTAAAACAGCATCTAACTCTGATGACATGTCCATACCTAATACACAGCTGTTACACTTCGAACTGTTAACAGCTGTAATTGTTGACTCTTTAAGTCCTGATAAAACTGCATTCATGTCCTCTAATAAAGGTCTATTTGTAACTGAAGTTGATTTGTCTGTATTAATCAATACATTATTCTACAATTTTTCTTTAAACAATGAATTATTATCATTTCTTTCAACCTTAAACAATGACAGATAAATAATTTGGTTTGGTGCTGGACTGCCACAGCCATTACAGATAAGCTGAAAATCCTTTTTAATAGAACTAACAACAATACTGACTTGAGCTATGGTATGCGTTTCTTCTTTACTTTGCTCTGAAATCTGTATGTCATTTATGATGGTGTTTACTTTATCAGACTGATCAAAATCAGCACTCTGGTCCCTCTTATCTCCCGTCAGTGCAATATTTGCACTGGCTTCTGAAAACAATAAACTAGAATTTATGATATTCTGAATATCTGTATTTGAAATAATGTACACTTGACACATTGCAAATGTTTGCTTTATGTTTGGTCAGGAAACCTGCATGTTACATATATTGTCTGTGTTTATGTCTGTATTTACAATTCAGTTACTTAACTCTGTACTTTGGATTATTTGTAAACTAGAATTTATTATATTCTGAACATTTGTATTTGAAACAGTACTGCAACTTAATTCTGTATCTGGAATTAGATGTGCCGTAGCATTTACACTGATGTCTGCAGACTATAAACAAGAATTACTGGCAGAAGCTGACTCATTCTGTGAATCATGAGATAATACATCTGTTGCAGTGTGATTCTGTGATTTAAGCCTTTTGCATCTGGAAAGATGTAACACTGGAATAATAACCTTTAATTTTAAATGAACATTTTTGGAACACAGTTTTTTAGACTGCTTTACACAATTTTAACTTTAAACCAAATGTTTTCTGGTGCCTTTACTGTAGAAATATTGTTTGACATATCTATACAATGTAATTTAATGGATGTATTTAAACTTTATTGATAATTACTGCCTGACTTAGCTAAAAAGTACATCAGTTCTTACATAACTTTATGATTAGATTAATGTGTTCTGTCATCTGCAGCTTTTTAAACTTTTTCTTGCTTCTTGGCTTTGTGACATCACACTGGAAACTTGAAAGTTTGTAGAGATGGTGAAGTACATTCCTGTTAAATTGATAATGTGTTTTTATGTTCTGAAGGAACACTGCTGAAAAGTGTATATTTTCTGAAGTACTGCTGGTCTGTTGATGTTCTTTGAGGCTTTTTCTGAAGTAGTGTTTTGAATAAACACTAACAATCTGCAATCTGTCTAACAGCTGCAATTTCTGTATGTAGGGGTGCATCATCTGCTATGGCTATCTTTTGTATGAAGTTTACATCTTACTGAATGGTCTGCTTTGTAAGGAATAACTGTAGTGTCATCAATAGTGGCCTTTTTCTGTATGGAATTCACTGTTTCCTATCTAGAAAAACACTGGTGTGCTGCTGAAAAGTCTGTTGTGAAACTTCTGCTGTAGTTACTGATAGACTGGAAAAAGTGTCAGAGACTGCTTTTACTTTGCGCTGAAGTTCATTCTGTAGAATACACATTGTCTGACTGCTGATAAAGTTGCTATCGGGTTTTGGAACTTACTTTAACTGTCTCCTCCCTCAATTGACAGTAGGCTCGACATTGAAAGAATTGATAAGACTGTAGTATACTGGAAACAACTGAAATGAAACTGGAATGAAGGCCTTTATCTGTTAATTACCCAAACTTGTGCTGAACAGGTGCCAGTTTCGACTTTATGGGCCAAGTCTTTTGTACTTTTCAGAATGAATTCTGCACACGCTGTAGTTCAGTTAAGAATGCTTTATTAGATGTTAAACAATGACAGTCTGTAGAAATCCTGGAATGGTGGATATCAGTAACAGTACTGATAAATATATCCAATGTTTCTACATGTATAGTCTGAGTCTCCTGAATAATATCTACTGAAACAGTCTTTTCCTCCTGAATAGTATGGATATTTGACCTGACTTTGGTACTCAGGCTTGAGTGTCTGTACTGCAAAGACCTTTTGCATATCAGTCCAAAAGATAACTTAACTGACTCAACTGACCATGTCAAAGTATTTCCTAATAATGCTAAAACCTTGTAATGTTTTACATGTCTCTTTAACCTTGTTTTCCAAGCCTTGTCTTGCATGTGTCTCACAGTGCCTAACTGTCTATTCTTTATCTAGCATTCAGTTGCAAGTAGACATGTTTTTCCCTTGAGAACTATTATTTCTGCACATCTCATGCTTAGCAGGCAAGATTATCTTTTCCTTTCTACTGAACTATCTTTCCCTGAAACTGAATGAATGCATGAAAACACAAGTCTGACTATATTTTCAGGCCTATTATTCTACCTTAATGCACTATAGTGAACTAAGAATAACGTACAGGGCGGCCACGGTGGTGCAGTGGTTAGCATTGCCGCCTCACAGCAAGAGGTTCTCCGGTTCGATCCTCGGCTGGGGTGCCTTCTGTGCGGAGTCTGCATGTCCTCCCTGTGGTCGCGTGGGTTTCCTCCGGGTGCTCCGGTTTCCTCCCACATCCGAAAGACATGCTGCAGGTGGATTGGACACTCTAAATTGGCCCTAGGTGTGCGTGTGAGTGTGCCTTCTGTGGAAGGTTGGGCGCCGGGCTGGCAACTCGACACTGTAAAACTCCTCTGCCATTCAATGCGCGGACAAGGTGATCCGCTGTGGCGACCCCTAACCGGGAAAAAGCCGAAAGAAGAAGAAGAAGAAGTGAACTAAGAATAACGTAAAAAAAAACCTTTGTCTAACAGTACTACTATTAATAACAGTTAGGAAGCTGAACTTCCTTTAGTACCTGTACCTAGTTACAGATACAGGTGAAGCTGTGCTAAAGGATTTGGGAGATGGGGGGGGGGCATGCCTGGGACAGTGCACATGCACAGTTGTGTGTAGTGCAAGATGATTCTCAAACTTCTCTGGGGATAACTCACTTTGGTCTTTTCTAAAAATGGATTTAACTCCCTGCTTGGCTAGTGGCCCTGCATCCCTGTCTCTCTTTCCATTGAATGTGGATATAACCATGCCATCTGTCATGCTTTACATTCATCGGTCCATCTCATAGGTTGAGCTGTTGCACAGTATGGCCTCATGGCCATGCAGCTCCACTTGTATGTCAGTCCCAGTATTACAAGTTCTTAGGTATTTACTAGGCTACTGATTTGTATCTTAAGAAGCCTAGCCCCACAATCCCATGGGTGGTCATTTTTAGCCCTTATATTTTGCATGCAAGTATCCCACAGACAAGCCAAATAAGCATACACTGGGAAATGTACATGCTTTCCTCTATCCATGAAGGACAGGGGTGCTAAACCAAGGTTGAATTTGCAGTTGCTCATCCATTCATCCAAATTATGCTTAAATAGAGTAAGAGAAGTACTTTGCCTTATGTGGAGTAGCTCTTTGCCTCTGCAATACTAGGTCTGACATACAGATGGACTTAGTGTCCCCACCAAGTCCTTGGGTAGCTTCATTACTACATTTAGACTAGGCAGTGTGGTTCAGTAACATAGGATGTTAATGAGTTTTCTTATTTTGTCTGGGAATAGTGAGCCTTCATTCTATTCAATACAATGGCATTGCAAAGTAATGAACTGGGTGAATCCCATCATCCTGGGAAAGCAGGTTGAATGTTGCTATTTGCTGTATGGAAGACATTCACTCTTATTACATCAATGTTTTGGAACCTAGCCCCATGTTTCTGAGGCTTTTACATTTCTGTGGTCTTTTGCATGGTCTTGGCTGAATCATGCAACTTTTTGGCATAGCAGAGGGTGAGTGCATTGCTGTTCAATGCCCTTTAAGAAATCCACCAAAAATCCTTTCTTGACTTTATCACCAACATAAAATGCATAATAAAATAATAAACATCTGGTAATGATTGGCATATAGTGCTGCAAACTGGCTCTAACTTGGCTAACTGCAGCAGGACTGTAGAAAAGAACATAATGTGAAAACAGCAGTGTGAAATGTAAATAAACATTCTTATGCTTTAAGTACTCATCTGGGCGGCCACGGTGGTGCAGTGGATAGCATTGCCACCTCACAGCAAGAGGTTCTCCAGTTCGATCCTCGGCTGGGGTGCCTTCTGTGCGGAGTCTGCATGTCCTCCCTGTGGTCGCGTGG